>NW_004797495.1:823240-896464 GCF_000002075.1 Aplysia californica | reverse complement strand
CTCTCTCTCTCTCTCTCTCTCTCTCTCTCTCTCTCTCTCTCTCTCTCTCTCCTCTCTCTCTCTTTGTGTATATATATATCTCTTTCTCTCTCTCTATCTATCTCTCCTTTTCTCTCTCTCACTCTCTCTCTCTCACACACACACTCACACACATACATACACACACACACACACACACACACACACACACACACACACACACATACACACACACACACACATATATATATATAACAATATATATATATATATATATATGTATGTATACAAACACTCACACAAACACACACATGTTTGCACACATAATATTATTAGGTTTGAAAAACCTATTTGGAGTAAATCAAACAGATCAAACAGACAGAAATATAGATTACAAAGAAATAAATACCCACCTGTCAGAAGTGATAGTTTCATTTGATGGTGTCGCCTTTTTTTACCACCACTACACCGCCAGGGAAGTAAAATTAAATGACTCTTCTACCTTCCAGTTTTTATTTTGAGCTGAAATTTAGTAATAATATTTTTTTCCGTTTGTTTTCTTAGACAAAGTGTTCTGCAAATTAACACTAGAGTTAACTTACAGTAATAAAGGTTTACCATTAACAGAAAGGAAGCGGAGGGCACGATGTTAGTTCTCGTTGTTGTATTCTGACATTGTAGAGGGGGAAAGTAGTTCATTTGTTGTTTGTGATATTTCTCAGATGAAAGAACAAACGGTAGTCCAATCAAATAAGTGGTTGATTACATGTTTTACAGTTTGAAGTGAAGTGAAGGGGGGGGGGGGGGTTCTTCCTCGGTAATTATCGTTTTTTACTCAATAACATATGTGATTACGTTTGTTTGTTGTAGCTGTTGATTTTCTGTATGCATGACAGACAGACAGACAGACAGACAGACAGACAGACAGACAGACAGACAGACAGACAGACAGACAGACAGACAGACAGACAGACAGACAGACAGACAGACAACAGACAGGCAGACAGACCGTCAGACAAAAGGATAGAGTCACAGGCAGGGAGACAGACAGAACAGAGAGCATGGATGAAGAGAGCATTCACACGATGTAGCCAATGTTCAGTGCGGCTCGACCAATAGACCTCACATAACGTGCTCATTACAATACAACAATAAGAAACATACATTTTTAAATACAAAGCATACTTTTTTTTATACAAGACGTATCTTTTTTATACAGAACATCATTTTTAAATACAAAACATAGATCTACTTTTTTAAAATACAAAACATACATTTGTTTAACATACCAAAAAAACAACGAATAGTCCTGCAGCAAACAAAAACAAATCAAAACAAACAAACACAGTGCGTGCGACAAAGTGAGAAGGGAAAAAAAAAGAATCAATGTAAACTCGGTTATTATTTCTGCGGCAATAACCCCCACAAGTAATTCTAAACTCTTCGCACCGAACACTCAGTCTCTCGCAGTCTGTACTTGAAAGGTGTTGGTTTTCATAAGATTATTGGGGTTTTTGTCTCTTCCCGAGAGTGGAAGGAGCAGATATTGAAGTACTTACAGTATCTAGTTACATAGGTACAGGTGGGTGATCTTAATAGAGTCAACGCTTTTGTTTTGCCCCTGGGGCGATGAAAAAAAATTGTTTTCGCGCTTCGCTATCAGGGGTGAGGGAGAACACAAGTGTTATTATTATTGTTATTATTATTATTATTATTATTGTTATTATTATTATTATTATTATTATTGTTGTTATTATTATTATTATTATTATTATTATTATTACCATCATCATCATCATCAACAGCATCAGCATCATCATCATCATCATCATCATCATCGTCGTCGTCGTCGTCGTCGTTGTCGTCGTCATTATTATTAGTAGTAGTAGTAGTAGTAGTAGTAGTAGTAGTAGTAGTAGTAGTAGTAGTAGTGTTCTTGTTGTTGATATTGTTAAACTCACTTCGACGCATTCAACCAAAAAAGATTGGTCTGGGCCTAGATTACGTTTTGTCTTTAGCATTCAGTTTAACCTTTTCACTTAAAAAAAAAACAGTACACGTGAGAGAGCGGGAGGGGGGGGTGACAGGGGAGACATCGAGGTGTAAGTATGTGTGTATGCCTATATGTATACGTGTGTACGTGTGTGTGTGTGTGTAGGGGGGGGGGGGGGGGGCGCGCTTATGTGTGTGTCTGTGCGCGCGCGCGGGATAATAAAACAGAATCAAAGAAGGGGCCAAAATTTCTGTTCACTCTTTTCCTCGTAGTTTATGACAAGTGTTTTTAATAATAATAATAATGAAGATCTTTTCTATAGCGCCCATTCCCATGTAAACACAGCTCTAGGCGCTTTACATAAATGTATGTACGAACAATATTCACGCACGCAACACACACACACACACACACACACACACACACACACACACACACACACACACGTCATTTACATAACATAGTACTAAACATGAATCTACTGACATAAAAATGATGTCATTGAATGTGTCTTTATCGCGGTTTAATTCCCAAACTCAATGAATAAGTAAAGCTTTCTGTTATTCCCGTTCGCATACATGTACTTTACTACGGAGATGGCAAGGCACATTTTTAACATATAGATTTAGGTGTTTGAACTTCGTCAACTTTCTCCTCATATACTGACTTATTATGTTTTGACTCATCTTTGGCAGGTCAAAATCTGGTTCCAGAATCGCCGAGCCAGGGAGAGAAGAGACAAAGAGGCAACACAGCGAACCCACAACACAATGGTCCAGAAAGCCTTTCAGCCCCTGTCTATCCCCACTGTGGCTTGGCCCATGCCTTCTCCGATGACATCATCAAATTATGTGCAATACCAGCAGGTGCTTGAGTTCCGCCCCCACTGCCTCACGTCTGCCTTTGGCCTGTACAACGCCAACAGTGGAGACAAAGACAATACGGTGCTTTCTTGTAGAGGGGAAAGTCCGCCGAGTACCGTCAGCTGAACCCAAGTCCTGACTTTTGTGAAGCTTTACTAACTACTACTAGATTCTACCTGATCTCCTCACATCTATTTTAGATTATATTGCTTTTGTTTCGACCATTTGTGTTGTTCGGGTCTCTCAGGATGTTTTTATAATATGTTTTGATTACTTTCTTTTTCTTGGGGACGGGGGCGGGGGCGTTGTGTTTATTTGATAGTGACGTCATTTTTGTTGTCACATGATGTTTTTACTCGTTTTATCTTTATGTTTTGTTTTTGTTTATGCTACTTTTGTTGAAACTATTTTCTGTTTTCGTGTTTCTTATTGTATATTTTTAAAAATTGTTTCGTCCTTATTACATGAATTTTGCTTTCTTTTTGTTTCTGCTTGTATAGTGACTTCAGGCCTACCTATTCCGAGATTTGGCGGAAATTAAATAGAACTACTACTAGGCCTGTGAGACAGCCAGGCGGTGGCAAAAGAGGGCGTGGTCGTGAGCATGAGCAATCTAGACGAACAATGAAAAGGGTTCAGAAAGAGGTAAACGTATTTCATAAGGGAGTGCTTATTTAGGCCACATATGGCCTAAATAAGGTAAGGGAGGGGGGTTTAGCTTATTTAGGCCACAGTGGACTGTGGCCTAAATAAGGTAAGGGAGGGGGGTTTAGCTTATTTAGGCCACACATGCTCAAACTACCCTTTTCAGGCAACTGAGTTCGTTCCACTTTCATAATGGTGCACCTTTCTCATTTAGTACGGTTTTGTCTCAGTGTACAACTTATAAATCGTAACCATAATGAATATTGTAAAGAACAAAGCACAATACGCAAAATTTTGCTCAATCCCAATGGTTTGAATGAGGGCCAGATTTTTCCTTCATGGAGGGGCAAAAGCTAGGCTACCATTTTGGCACACTTTGGTCAAGTGAAAAGGTCAAATCCTCCGAATGGACTTCCGGGTTAAATTTGGGGTATAAAAAGAGTGTACACTACGTGGCTGAGTCAAAGTTACACTATCTTTGCCTGAGTGACACTCTCTCGTACTGTCTCGTAGTAGTACATGTAGGCTAGTAGGCCTAGTAGTAGTAGTAGCAAAGATCGTGTAGAGAATATTTGGTAGTAGATTCTATCTAGTAGGCAGTTTAGTGAACGTGCTCAGGGCGAATCGGCCTCGATAAGCCCCGTAGACTTTTGTGATCGGCCACGGAGCCTCGTGTTTTGATGGGTCTAGATCTAAACAACTCAGTGTTATTCGCACTGCCACATCCGACAGGCCTAGATCTACATCTTTTTAAAAGGAAAAGAAAGATCATCAAAATGGTTGAATTCGCGTGAAAATCGATTCGGTAGAACTAGAACTATTAAAATTTGCTTCTGAAAACAAGGCAATTTTTATATGAAGGCCATTTTTATAACTCGATGAAATAAAAACTACTGACTGTGTACTGTGTTATTTTGTATAAAAATAAATTATGAAACTTCAGGATGTATTATTATTTTCCAGCATCTTTTGACGCCTGAGCTGTAGAGGTTGAAGTTTTCACAACACTAATAGATTTAGTAATAGGGTTAGGTAATAGGGCTTTCCGTAAAAAATGCATATATCTACAAAAGCTGAACCACCGAATCGACCGGGCAACTCGCTCTCCCCTGCACACTGTGATAACGTGTTGCTGCGGTATCGCATTATTCAACTATTAATACGTGCGGCTATGGCAATTGGGATGTACTGACTGAAAAAAATTCAGTTTTGTTTTTATTTTACCATATATTTGACTTTAATAGTGCAGGCGATAGCAAGATCTAGATTCCCTGTCTAGAATCAGTAGTAACAGGCCTATGCTAGAAGCAGCCAGAGAGCCTACAACTGCTAGATCTAGATCTAACTTATTATTGCTATGCCTTTGGGCTTTGGGATTGAAATAAAACGAATTGCACAGTTCTAGTTACTTTTAGATTCAGCAAGTAACTGTATTTCTAGAGTCAATAATAACAAATCTCAGCATAACAATCACTTTTACTTGTATTAGAATAATTAGATCCAACTTTTTTTTCTAAAATCTGTTTTGCGCAAACTTAATATGTTCTCTACTTGTAGAGCACAGAATTTAGATCTACATTGTAAGCCTCTGCTCAGTCTTTTAGTATGCATAATAAAATACACACACACAAGCACACACACACACACACATATATATATATATATATATACATATATATATATATATATATATATATATATAGAGAGAGAGAGAGAGAGAGAGAGAGAGAGAGAGAGAGATCTATATAATCATTTTATGTTGATTTCGGGATATTTTTAAAACTCTTTTTTTCAACATGTCATAAAATCAAATTGTGCCATTTTCTTTGAAAAGAATAGCATTAGCAGTGGACTTTTTAGACAGCGAGTCTCTGATTCAATATTTTAGAAAAAATATGTTAATCAATGAAAATTGCAAATTGATAATAGTTTAGTCCTGTAGAGGATAGGTGGACTCTGGGGTCTGCAGAGCGAAATACTAGGTTTTAGGATGTGAAACCCGGAGTCACCATAGTGAAATAAGGTTTGGTTTAAGTAAGGATTGGTGGACCCCGGGGTCAACGTAGTGATAAATAAGCAGGTTTAAGGTGGTCTACCTAGCGAAATACTAGGTTTTAGGACAGGTGAACCCCGGGGTCACCGTAGTGAAACAAGTAGGTTTCTTTAAAGATTGGTGGACCCCGGGGTCAGCGTAGTGAAATAAGTAAGGTTAATTTTAAAAGGATTGGTGGACCCCAAAGTCACCATAACCGTAGAGGAATAAGAAGGTTTAATTAAGGATTGGTGGACCCCCGGGACACCTTGATTAAACCTACTTATTTTACTACGGTGACCGCAGGTTCCACCTATTCTAAAAACCTAACTAGTATTTCGTTAGGTAGACCCTGGGGTCCACCTTAAACCTACTTATTTCAATACGTTGACTCCAGGGTCCACCAATCCTTAAAATTAAACCTAGATCTACATGTACTTATTTCACTACATTGACCCCAGGGTCCACCAATCCTTAATTAAACCTAGATCTACTGATTTCACTACGTTGACCCCGGGGTCCACCAATCCTTAATTAAACCTATATCTACTTGTAATTTCGCTACGTTGACCAAGGGCTCCACCAGTCCTACTATAAAATAAACTGAGATCTACTTATTTCACTATGTTGACCCCGGGGTCCACCGATCCTTAGTTAAACCTAGATCTACTACTTATTTCACTACGCTGACTCCGGGGTTCACATCCTAAAACCTAGCATTTTGTTAGGTAGACCCCGGGGTCCACCTATCCTTTTGGCTAGATAGACCCCGTAGTCCGCCTATCCACTTTTTTAATAATAACTGAAAACAATACATGCCAGTTGTCATGAATAGTGAAGAAAATTGCGGGGGAAAAAAGACAATGAGGTAGACTATAATTTGTCCAAAAAATTGCAAGTGCAAGTGAAGATCATAAAATAATTTTGTTATTTTCTGGTCATCTTTCCCGGTTTATAAAAAGATTCCAGTGGGCCTACTACTAGATCTATGTATCTGAAGAACATTTTGCTTGCCTTTATTAGCTTTTTTCATGTACATGAAAGCATAGAATATATAGTTTCACACATATATATGCACAATACTTTGAAAAAGAAAGATAAGGTTATTGTTGTTTTGTTTTTTTACGGAATCCGTTTTACGTTGAGAAAAGCGGTAAAAACAAGTTTAAAAATTTTAAGAATGCCCATAATATTAGTATTAGGAATCCGAAATTACTACCTAGTTGGCTTACTCTTTAATAACCATGAGCAGTTAAGAAAAAAAAAGACAATGATATAGGATTTGTCTAAATATGACCATTAGCAATAAAGATGTTGCCCATTTTGTCCAATTATCCTTGCAGGTAAAATCACCCTGCACTGTACCTCAATAAGCACAAAAGGAATATTTCTGTGACTTTGTATAAAGGTGTGGCCTAAATAAGGTAAGGGAGGGGGGTTTAGCTTATTTAGGCCACAGGTGAGGCCTAAATAAGGTAAGGGAGGGGGGTTTAGCTTATTTAGGCCACAGGTGAGGCCTAAATAAGGTAAGGGAGGGGGGTTTAGCTTATTTAGGCCATATGTGGCCTAAATAAGGTCACCCATTTCATAATATCACAAAGAATCCTAAAGTGTTCATTGCCATTGGTAGCCACAGCATACACATATTTTTTTTAATTTAGCTTGAAAGTTCTACATTTACGTAAGCGGGGGGGGGGGGGGGGGGGGGGATCAAAATGATTATTACTGTAAGCCCCCCCCCCCCCCCCCCCAGGTAATGTTCAACGGGAAATGAAAAAAAAACACTTAAACTTTTGTATTCAACTGTCTCAGTCTGAAAGGGGAGGAATGTCATATGCGACACAAATGCATTATAACAAGCTATCATGTGTCAATTCCAAACCTAGCTGAAGAAGAAAAGAGAGTTACGTTTACCTGGATATAGCGTGATGCAGTGCTAAGAGGTCTGATCTGAATTAGGATTATATAGAACTGTACATTTTCATTCCTGATTGCATGACGAAAAGGGAAAATGTTTTGCTTTGTTTGTTTGTTTATTTGTTTACCTGTTTCGCGTAATCTAATTATTATAATGTTTCATTTTTTAAAAGTGAAGAACCATTATGCAGGTGGATCTAATCTTATATGTACCTCATTTTTTGCGTCTTGAGTCTTGAATTATTAAAATGGTACTCATACACTTTATCACGTGTCTAGTCCCTGAACTATGCTTTGCCTTTAAAAAAATACCTAAGCAGAAGCTGCATGAAATATGGTTCCCATATATATACCTGTAAATGAGATATTTCTAATCTCGGTGAACGATCCACGTTAAGAAGGCTTATCTCTGTCTAAAAACGTTCTTCAGAGATGCCCAATTAAGTGCTTAGTTCTTTCTTTTTTGTTGCTGTTGGTTGGTTTTTCTGTTTTTGATTTTGATTTGTTTTTGTTTTGGGGTGGGGGGGTGTTGTGTTTTGTTACTTTTTCCAGGAGGTATTTCATATTCCATGGCCCGTGGTTGTCTGGTGGGCTATAGTTTTCGTTGACTATGACGACCCCGACTTCATTGCAAGTTCTTGTTCTGTAGTTCCCATTGCCGTTGTCATTGTCTCAGTTATTATTTGTGCGGGTGGTTGGTTGGAGGGCGCCACTGGTAGGCCCTACTTCTTTACTTTCCCTCTGTTGTTTCTGTCTGTCCTTCTTACTTTTTTCCCAGCTCTAAATTACCCTCATTGTTTCGACGTGCTTCTCTTTACTCAAACAAACTAACAAAAGTTGTTTTCTGTAAAGTCATCAATTATTATGTTACTCCTAAGGCAGTTCTTGTTTTTGCATACAAACTTTGTCGTTCTGTACATATCACTGGGCCAATTTGCTTCTTGACATTGCTTGGGGGGGGGGGGGGGGGGGTTTTTTTTTTTTTTTTTTTTTTTTTTTTGTTTTTTTTTTTTTTTTTTTTTTTTTTTTTTTGGGGGGGGGGGTTGTTTTGTCTTGTTTGGGTTTTTTTGTTTGTTTTTTTGTTGTTGTTTTTTTGTGTGTTGTTGATGTGTTTTTTTAGGGGGGTTGTTTTGTTTTGGTGTTGTTGGGTTGTTGTTGTTTTTGGTTTTTTTTGGTTTTTTTTGGGGGGGTCAAAGTCAAATTATAAAATGCGAGTTGTCTACTGATCAGAGACATTCAGCCACTTTTGTATCTAAACGTAAAGAGATACTTTCTTTATATAAGTTTCACGTAAGTAATGAGTGAGATTTGCGTCCCCTTCGATCGAGGTCAAACAGAAAGAAATTGATTTATGTTTTGTCTTGATTCGTTTGTTCTTTTATTTGGTGGAAGGTGGGGTGCAAAGGAGTGTGTGTGTGGTTGGGGGTGGGGGTGAATATTGGGTACAACAGGGCGTCTTCAGAAAAATGGGATCTTATCTCTCCGTCGGGCATCAGGGTGAAACGAAATACACGTATTTTGTCTTCTTGGAAAAGACTAGTCTCCCTATACCCACAAAGACAGGGTTGTTATTGCTGCTGATTTATAATCCAAGCCCTATTCAGATTCGAATCTAGAACTTCTCCATGTCTGATCGAATTCGTCATCTACTGAAGAACAATAGAAGAGAATAACTGATTCTTAATCGATTTCTCTC
This sequence comes from Aplysia californica, assembly GCF_000002075.1. Classification (NCBI taxonomy): domain Eukaryota; kingdom Metazoa; phylum Mollusca; class Gastropoda; order Aplysiida; family Aplysiidae; genus Aplysia; species Aplysia californica. Next base: position 887,339 of record NW_004797495.1, on the reverse strand, counting down.
AATCTTAAAGCTCTGTAACATGTCCTCGAAAGTACTGTGTACATCGTGCGGGTGTTTCTGCTGTATTGACCATTGCAATACAATCATGTATCAGTTTTTGTGTGTGTGTACGTGTGTCTTGTGTGACAACTAAATTTAACCACATCTTTCTTTTTTGGGGATGGGGTTGTCCTCAGTCCTTTGAGACGGAAAGTACATGTTGAAGTTCGAAGATGACATTTAAAGGAACTAGATCTATACTACAGTGCAGCCTCTCTAATGATTTTCGATATAACGACATCCTCTGTATAGCGACATAGTGCCCAGGTCCCTATTTTTTCCTTATATATAATTAGTACAATTTTTGGTTACTTCTCTATAACGACAACTCTCTATAACGACTTTTTTTCTGGTCCCCGACGATGTCGTTATAGAGATGCTGCACTGTATAATATTACTATAAGAAAACGAAACTGCATTAAAAAGTGTCAGCCAGTAGCCAAGAAATCGAGGGACACTGTTTGTATTTCATGTATTTAGATATGAACTGTACGCCTTATTATGCCTTTATGTTATAGTACCTAAAACTTTTAGCAATACGCTCATTCAACAGGCAATGTGTTACATAAGAAGTCCTACCTAAAGCAGCCCAAAAGACGGTCATCAAACTCGTTGTGTGTACATGGCATGGCAGAGTAATGGACTAAACTACTTGTTCTATGTATTTGTGCGATCCAGACTGCCTGGGGTATCAGAGGCGGCCTCTTGGACGACGTTGATAGACCGAAAGGAGCCTAAACCTGAATTGTAATATGTGCGTATATTATTCTTTGACTCTGTCCAAAAACACTAAAGTCTTTCCGAGACAGAAACTCAGCTTTCAAAACCGTCTTAAAGGATGAGGCCAGGACTTGGCTAAGGGACTTGTACTTCATCACTTTTATCTCACTTCTCACGGTGATACGCTCCGGGGTCTGTACTACGTGTATGTTACTGTTAGTGTTATTGCTTTTGTTGGGTTTTTTTGTTTTTTTTGGTTTTTTCCCTTCCCTGTACAATTTGTACAGTCGCGTAGAGACACGTCTTTATCCCTATATTATATTTTATTACCCATGTCAAATGAACTACTTTATCCATACCCGGCTTTATCATGACCATTTTATTTCACTTGAACTCAACAATGTTTGTGAACCTTACAAAATAAATGTAATTTGGTAAAATACCTGCATTTTTGTCCCTGAGCTTGAAGGAATAAATATGCATTGTGTCTGATTTTGATTCTTGTGTAGTAAAGAGGCAAGCGCCGGAACACAGCAAATCTCACACAACTAGCCATACAGCTAAGAGTTTTACTGCACTTGCAAAACAATTAGGTTATAAAAGTGCAGAAGATTAGAAATGAAATTACATAGGTTTAACGCCCATGTCAACACTATCATAAGGTTATTTAAAAGAAGGGACCTCCGAGTTTACCTGGAGAAGAATCAGAGAAATCGATGTACACAGAAAAGTGGGAAGACATGGAATAACACCAAGAGGCTAGCCCAGGATAGAGAAAGGTGGAAAGTGTTTTTCCGTGGCTTATACTCTGGTGCAGGGTAAGAAAGGCAATGATGATGACCTCCGAGTTTAACATTCCATCTCTGAAAGAACTGAGCCAAATGGGAAATTCGTGTGAAGTGGCTATCCCAAGGACACAACGTCGGACCGAGCTGAGGCTCGAACCCTCGAACCCGCAATCTCACGATTACGAGTCGGGTAGCCTAACCACTAGGCTACCAAACGCGACCTCGAAGACTAGAGGTGTTACAAGAGAGTAACAAACCCTAAAAAGGGGAGGAGAGATAAGGGCGATGAATATTTTGATAGGAAAGAAGGGGCAAATCGCACCAGAGCAATCACAAACCAGCCATACAGAACACTCCTGTAGCTCGCCTAGCTCGCACCGTGTAAATGAACGTACACGTTATCGTGTGCTTGAGCAGCGTCCCTGTGTGGTCTGTCTGTTGTCAGCTGAGCTGCGCGACACGTCAGACAGTGTTGTAAAACACGTCTGACATGTCTAGCACGTAGCCTCACTTCGTGTTTATTTTCGACCGGCCTTAGACAACCGACCAGCCATACAACGCACAACCAGCCATACAGCGAACATATTGATTTGTCTGGAGAATTTTCAAGGCTTACCATCTACTTGGCACAGTCATAATATATTGAAGATGGAAGATAAACTCAGAAGTTCAGTATCTTAAACTTAAAGACCTACAGCTTTTAAAGAGGAAATAAACCCACGGTATTCAGAGTCAGTTTATCGTTAAAGCATACTGTGCGACTACAACATGAAATTCCTGTTACCGTGTCACAAAAGGACTTCATTTTTTATATGTTCAATTTTTTCAAGTAACTTTCCTGCCCTGAAATCTGCTACTTGTAACAGGAAGCAATTCTCTTTTTTTTTGTTGTTTTTTTTTGGTTCGTGTTTTACGGCGCTTGCAACTGCATAAGGTCATACATATGAGCGCACGGGACACATTACTTTAGTTTTAGAAAGTGTTTTACGGTATTTGAAACACAATAAGGTCATATAAGTGCCGAAGATTAGAGGTGCTACAAGAGAGTAACAAACACAAAAAAGAAGGAGGGGAGATAGAGACGATATTTTTTCTTCTATAGGAAAGTAGGAGCAAACCACACCAGAGCACCCGCCAACCACCCACGCGGGACACATTAAACATTAAAGTTGATAAGAAATTTTAAATTTTGCCCGGGTGGCGGCTGAAGCCTACTCTTATCGATTTTAGACCACCAAGGGATCTTTAACGTGCGCTAGGTGTAGATCTTTCCTGCTAGAAGATCAGGGGTGTGGCTGAAAGACAGCAGTAAGAAGGAGCCAAGGAGTAGCAGTAGAAAGGTTGCAGAAAGAGTCAAGAGCCCAGAGGAGGGAGCAAAGGAGGTCAGGGGGAGAGGGCAGAAAGTGGAGGCGAAAGCAGACGACAGAACATTGCTAGAGAGCAAAGCTACTCGTAGGAAAGGAGGTGAGAGGAGACAATTTTAGAGAATAAAATGTTTCCGTCGCTACCGGGATTCGAACCTTTGAATGCGAGGCGAACACCTTAGCCTCTAGGCCACGAGAACACCCCCAGCAATTCTCTGGTCTCATGACAATTGACATTCGTGTTGTCACAGTCAGCTTGTGAAGTGACAGTCAGGCTCTTGTCATAGCACACAAAGACCTGAGTTCAATTCCCCTCCGGCGGTTACAACGAATCATACCAGCGTCCGGCGTGTAGTAGTTGAGCACTTCAACGTCCAACACAGAACAGAAGTCTTTGTTTGTTTTAGTAGAGGTTTTACGGCGCTCGCAACTGCATAAGGTCGTATGAGCGCCAGAAGATTTATTATTATTCATTATAGTAGAGGGTTTTACGACGCTCGCAACTGCATAAGGTCATATGAGCGCCAAGGGGTGGGTGTCAACAGAGAAGTCTTTACAGGGAATCAGACTTAGAATGCTCACCTCTCTAGCTTGAACAGCACAAGGTCTGCTTCGACTATCAAGGCACCCCGGAAATAGCAGGTCACAAGAGAGTGACAAACATACAAAAGAAGTAGAGGAAAATGACAATAGTAAGGATCAGGAAAGAAAAAGCAGCAGTTCCCTGTTGTAGATCAGGCACAGTTATGATCGTGACATGAGTCAGCCCATTTACAATTTTACTATGCTTGAACGAGAAATGTCCCCCCTTTGGGAATGGCCTAAAGACACTACAGTCAGCGGCACTGCCCCGGGGGGGTTCGCCAGAAGATTAAAGGTGTTACAAGAGAGTAACACACATAAAAAAGGAGGAGAGATAAGGACGATAGATGTTTGATAGGAAAGAAGAAGCAAACCACACCAGAGCTCCTGCCAACCACCCACAACAGAAGTATGAGTTCAATTTCCATGCAAGGAGAATATTTAGCAAGTTTCTTGTCTTTCTGCAGGAACGCTGTACCCTCTCATCCCAGGTTGTCCCCGACAGGCACGATCAAACCCGCCTTCTATTTGATCTAAATTGTGTCGATGGGGGCATGACCCCTACATTATTTTTTCTTCTAAATATTGAAACGATTCATAAAGTGTCTAGAGCTTTCTGCAGGGATGTGCCCCACATGACTCGTGCAGGCTCTAGGTGGCAGACGGCATCAAAGCAGCCTACTTCCTAAATGAGAAAAGGCGAGATGATGCAGTGTCTTTTGTAATGTGTAAAATTAAGCATATACACACAATAACTACTATTAAGTTTAGGGAAAAATCAGTACAGTTGAACTCGGATTTAACGAGCTCGGATTCAACGAGAACTCAGATTCAACGAAATGAGATAGATTCCCCGTTTTTGTCCTCTAAAATCAATAAAAGTAACCCGGGTACAACGAGCACTTAAACCAGCGAGCTCGGATTCAACGAGGTCGCTTCCAGGGTGATCAGCCCCCGCAGACGTGGCTTCGCTAATTTTTCTCCCAGAACAAACTTTATATATTCCCAGAAACCATCCATTGCACCTGCATCGTGAACCATTATTCACTTAGTCGATTGCATGCGACCAATCAGCGGCCTTTTTAAATACCAACACATGTGTTGCTGGCACACCTACGTGTCTACTCTGGCGTGTGTCGGGGTCGGATGGGCGGCCTGCACACGTGTGGCTGTGTGTGCGTGTCGGGGAGGGGAGGGGAGGGGGGGGGGGGCACTAGTGGTCCGGTCTTTGAATGTCGCATATACAAATGCGTCAGTCTTTTTCCCCCCGGCAACTGATCATTATTACAATAATAAGCTAGTCTTGACGTAGATCTACGTAAAGAATTGTGCGCTGGTCTATGGAATCAAAAGTTGCCGTATGCTCGGCTCAACACAGCAACACAACTTTTTCTTGGTAAACAATTGAGATGACACAGGCTTGTGTATTTGAACGAATGGGTCTTTTTTTTTTACACAGCTCATAATATGCAGGCATTTCAGGCACCACTTGTTACTTCTCTTTATACATTACTTGCTCAGTGCCTGTCATTATCTACACAAAACCTCGCGTTTGCTATAACGAACACTCTGATTCAACGAAATTTTAGGTCAGGCCCAACGACCCCGTTGAATCCGAGTTCCACTGTATAGACAGACAAACAGCAGAGAAAGAGAAAAGAAGTAAGACCAGTGGCACTTTCCAACCACTCTGTTTTAGTAAGAGTTTGATGGCACTTGCAACACAATTAGCTCTAGGTCATATAAAGTGCCAAAGATTAGAAGTGTCACAACAGTGTAACAAACACAAAAAAGGAAAAGAGTTATGTACGATGGATGTTTGACAGAAAAGAAGGAGCAAACCACATCAGAGCACTTGCCGACCACTCAATTTTTGGAGGAGTAAAACACTGACAAACAATTGTAGTCCAGGAAGAAAAGTTTATTGAGTACTACAAGGGTACACAAGGAAACACCGCACACCAAACAGTGAGAAGAAACAAGTAGCCTTTCTGTAGAAGGTAACAAACGAACAAAGAAATGAGAGCAGAAACCTTTGGGTACAAACAAATGAAATGTTTCGAGATCTATAAAAGAACTCTATAAATAGCCATCTGTGGCTGCACGGGTGGAACAACCTTCCACTTCTCCGTTTGACATTTAGCATAGTCTTTCTGAAAAATGGGAATGACAAAGAGTCAAAGAAAGAACTTTATGATTTGAAAAAAAAAGGTACCAGCATATCCATCATAAGCCCAAGGAAAGAATTAAAAAAAAACCCAAGGCAGATTACATTTATACAATATAAAGAAGACCAGTTAAGGAAAATAAGCATACTGGATGAACATCAATCTAATGATGGTTCAGTACTCTAAGAAAAAAAAACCCCATTAACCCTTAAAACCCTGAGCTTTTTTTTTCCTACCTCCTTAGAATCCTGAATTAAAATGGAGGCAATAGAAAAAAATAAGGTTGTTTTATTGGTTGGCTTACTGTGTCTTTAATTGTTGTCAGATTTTACTGAAATTTGAATATGTTGCGTATAATATGTGAATGCACATTCTGGACAAAAGGGGGAAAAGTTAAAACACTGGTTTTTAGGACCAACTATATGAGTAAAGTCTTGTGTGTGATCCCTGACTTCACTAGAGTCAAAGCATCATTAGACCCAGCCGTAGATCTAGCCTCTGATAGCTCAGATGGTGATCCCCTACCACTTCCACTAAAAATCATTATCAATATTATATGAGACATTGCAATCGTCTTCAGCCGTCAAATCTATTGATATATTCGACTTCGAATCATAATCTGGGTCTGATTCAGGATTTAAAAATGTCAAAAATATTGCAGACTGATGCGCCTAGCAGTGAAAGGTCACTCATTAAAAAAAAAAACTACCAAAAATTTCAAACTTTTGGTGTAGAACTGCTTTTAGGACATTATCAATACTTTCTGCTCACGACAGTCATCTGGAGTTAGGCTACACCCCTGTTTCTAGCACTGGGAGTTAAACGATAAAGTTGACCAGCGGTATAGGGTTTTAAGGGTTAAAACAGCTGGCATTTCGGTAATGAAAAAAAGTAGGTCATATTATACAACCAATATCAATTTTCTAAAAGGAAATGCAAGAATTAAAACTTCTGTAATGGACAAAAAATATATATTATTTTTCATTTTCATTTGAAATGTTTAACCTTAAGAAACAGCATAATAATTTGAGGATGAGAAAATATTTTCATTAATTTCATCAGTGCAATGCATTTCTGAGGGAGTGTACACTGGAGTGTTAAAAATGGTAACTATATGGTACTCACTCCAAGCAAAACCTTAAACAGAGAGATAGGTTTTTCATTTAAAAGGTCTAATCACTTGTAATCAAGAAGCTCTAATTTCACGAGCAGTTGAACACTGAATACAGGTATCTAATATCCAGAAAGTGCAACTGACAAAACAAGTACTTACAAAAAAGTCATTGTTTAACATTATGATGGATATATCTCAAAGACTACAGACAGTATCTCACCTCCCACACAGTGCAACACAATAATAGCCGTGCAGCTAATGAGTTCTGACTCTGCAGCATATAAATCAATAAAAGTAATTACCACACCAGTGGCAAGAAGCTGCAGGGAAGTTCCTCAACGGTAACCCACACCTGTAGAATCCCTCTGCATTTGGTCAACTCGCCATGATAATTATACTCACGCAGTATTGTTTGAAAAATTAAATTGCCATCCACTGACAGGCAACGGCACATGATGAATTTGTTCTAGAGGTGCAGCTGACAAATGATCGTGACGTATCGGTTGCATAACATTAAAGACAATTAACTTGTAAGCTGATACAATCTTCACACAGTAACACAACGAGAAGCGACAGAAAAAGAAAATGAAAAGACATCGATCAACATCAATGTGTAAGGTCTCAAGTTATCAAAGCGAGACTCTCATTTGCTGGGGATGCTGTTGGCATCACGGTTCACGTCATCTCTCCAGTTTAGCTGAGATCTGATGAGATGAGGGCCACACCTCTCTCATAGAAGCTGTGGTCCTGGCTGGTTCCCTCGGCCGGCACAAAGTCCAGGGTCAACAGCAGCTGGCTGCGCGTGGCATTCAGGTACACGGGCAGGGTGACCTTACCCTCCGACAGGTCCTTGCCACCTTCCAGTCTGTGATCAAGGAGAGTACAGAGATATAGTGTTGGCGTAAAGGAGAACATGAAGAAAAAGTGTTGGCACAAAGGAGAACAGAGATATAGTGTTGGCATAAAGGAGAACAGAGAAATAGTTTTGGCATAAAGGAGAACAGAGAAAAAATGTTAGCATAAAGGAGAACAGAGAAATAGTGTTTGCGTATAGAAGGAGAAATCAGAGAAATAGTGTTTGCGTATAGAAGGAGAAATCAGAGAAATAGTGTTTGCGTATAGAAGGAAAAATCAGAGAAATAGTGTTTGCGTATAGAAGGAGAAATCAGAGAAATAGTGTTTGCGTAAAGGAAAAAAACAAAGAAATAGTGTTGGCATAATGGGAAAAAAACAAATAGCGTTGGCATAAAAGAGAACACACAGAAATAACGTTGGCATTTTAGTAAAACCAAGCAGAGAAAGCCTTTGACTAAATCAATCTCCAAACAATCAGAACATGAACACACTTTACATCATCTTCTGGCAATTTTATTAGCACTGACTCATGACTATTTTAGTATTATGTTGTGACTTTCTTCAGTTGATTGGAAAAGCAAGTGGGGGACTCAGAAAATCTATTGGAAGCGCACCAGAGAGGTACTTTAAAGTACACTTAAAAATGAAACCAAACTTTATATCCTTACACAGAAACAAGAGAGACAGGGTACAGAAGTAGACACTACCAGTGGCACCCTCTAACTTCCCCAGTAGTTTACCTGATCCAGCGCAGGATGGTGAGAGGCAGCTCTGTGGAGATGGTCTTACTCAGCTGCAGTTTGTTCTCCTTGCACACAGCTCCTTGCAGTTTCAAACCTGAAAGAATATCCAACAAGCTCAACGCACTTACCTCTATTAGTAAAAGTCAAAGACAGGTTAACTAAAGGCAAAACAACAAAAATAACAATTTTCTGACAAGACGGTTAAAGTACACCAAATGTTTTGTTGTTTTAGAGTTCAAATCTTACAATCTTCCATTATTCCTCTTTTGAAAGTGTCTCAAAAAAAGAAAATCAAACATTTCCTCCAAATTTTAGAAAGCTATTAATTTTCCTTCATCAGTTTTAGATCAGAGAGAAGACAAATATCACATTTCTCACTTTTAAAAATTTCACTGCGATCTTTAAAGTCTATGACATTTGAGCACATTAGCATTAACTAGTTTCTTTTCTTCCGAACTAAGTAGGCCTATAGAAATGTCATCATCATGGTAATACATGTTATTTCAAAGATTCATCGCTTCTTAAAGTGCTGTGCTCTTACAATAATACAACAAACACTAAATTAAAATACTTTCACATTTCATCAGTGCTAATTTGAACAAGTCCTTTCCCTTAAAGGTCATGACAAAGTTATTTTGAATAAAAGAATTTATAACACTACAAAGTTTGGCGTGCAGAAAACGAGGAAGTTTTGACATGAAATGACAACACCTGACCTCTTCAGACCACCCACAGACCCCCCACCCCGAACTACATCGACAGATTTTCAGGGTTTGGAGAAGTGGAAAATTATACTTTGTTTTTAAATCACAAAATGATTTTCACAAGAGTGTTTGTTTAAAGACAGTATCCTATACATCTTTCTCTCACAAGTAGAAAAGAGTAGCCGCTTGTACAAAGGATTGTCTTGGACAATTAGTCTTTAAAGTAGGTTCTACAATATCTCAACTATCATTTCTCAGCTAACCAGTGATGGAGAAACTGCAGTCATCCAGGTTGACTGTCTTGTTAGATTGTACCAGCACCTGAAAAAAAAATGGGAGTGATAATTTGTTGCTATATTGTCAATGTACATGTTTTGAAACTTTACAAAGATCTGTTTGGAGAGAGAGAGAGAGAGAGAGAGAGAGAGAGAGAGAGAGAGAGAGAGAGAGAGAGAGGGGGGGGGAGAGAGAGAGAGAGAGAGAGAGAGAGAGAGAGAGAGAGAGAGAGAGAGAGAGAGAGAGGGAGAGACAGAGACAGAAACAGAGACAGAGACAGACAGAGAGAGGCAGACAGACAGACAGACAGACAGACAGACAGACAGACAGGCAGACAGACAGGCAGGCAGACAGACAGACAGACAGACAGACAGGCGAAGAGAGACAGAGGCAGAGAGGCAAACAGAGAGATGGTGTTAAATGGTGTTTGAGACTTTGCAAAGAAGAGAGAGAGAGAGAGAGAGAGAGAGAGAGAGAGAGAGAGAGAGAGAGACAGAGACAGAGAGAGAGAGAGAGGAGAGAGAGAGAGAGAGGAGAGAGAGAGAGAGGAGAGAGAGAGAGAGAGAGAGAGAGAGAGAGAGAGAGAGAGAGAGACAGACAGACAGACAGACAGACAGACAGACAGACAGACAGACAGACAGACAGACAGACAGACAGACAGACAGAGACAGAGTCAGAGAGAGAGAGACAGACAGACAGAGACAGAGTCAGAGAGAGGAAAAAAGACAGACAGACAGACAGACAGACAGAGACAGAGAAAGACAGACAGACAAACAAACAGACACAGAGTGGTAACAGAAGCTAGTCAAGAGCGCCACAGTATGCTGTAGTAGTACTCACATCCAGGTAGAGTTCCTCCAGGGACCAGTGGTTGGCCTGGGCCACAAACTGTCGTGTGGCCGTGATGTAAGCCTCCGGGATGAACAGACCACCAAGCCAGATCTGCAGGTTCTGCCAACACAAAAAAAAAAGAAAAAAAAAAAAGAAATAGATGACAGTTCTGTTTTTTAGTTTTAGTAGAGGTTTTACGGCGCTCGCAACTGCATAAGGTCATATGAGCGCCAGAAGATTAGAGGTGTTACAAGAGAGTAACAAACATAAAAAAGAAGAAGGGGAGATAAGGACAATAGATGTTTGATAAAAAAGAAGAAGCAAACCACACCAGAGCACCCGTCAACCACCCACTGATAGTCATGTGGTCATGTGGGGTGATTAATAAAAACAATAACAATAATAACAACAATGAACACACACACACACACACACACACACACACACACACACACACACACACACACACAGTGGCTTCAGTTTTGGGTCAAATTTAATTCTGAATTTCGCCTGAACAGCAGCCTGAAGGACCAACTCCTTTTTTTAAATCAAAGTTGAAGACAATGTTTTTCAGGAAAGTATAATATTTATAATGCTGGAACTTTATATCTAAAATATCCGTTAGATCTGTTTGTTTTGTAAGTGCCACCGAGCACTTTTTGTGGATTCTGGCACGTTATAAATTTATTTTTTATTATTGTTATTATTATTTTAGAACCAATATGGGATCCTCAACGTGCATAACTTCCACATAGGACCTCCATAATCTTTTTTTTTAACCTCATAAGAGAAGACTAGGAGCTCAATATTAGCCTATCCACCCCAATATCAAAGGATGTTGAAAGACATTGGGGGAGACAAAAAAAAAGCGAAAGAAACAATGCTGGTGGGGATCAAATGATGGATCCCGTTGACAGGCGAATACCATGTAATTGGACAAATTCCCACAAAAACTCTTAGGAAAACCACAGGCAAAGAAAGTAGAGCCCACTTTGAGATTAAAACTAGGCCAGTGGTACCGCAGGAAAGCAAGACCCCAAGTGAACTAGCACCATGATGCCCGCCCTTACCTTGAGTTCTCTAGCTCCACCCGACTGTGTGGCTTGAGAGATGGCCTGCAGCTGCTTGATCCTCATGCTGAAGTCTGTGATCCACTGGATGACCGTCAGGCCCGCCGGGACATTGTAGCGTCTCCAGGAGGAAGGAATAATTCCTGAGAGAGAGAGTTTAGTTTTACTAAGGTTTTACAACACTCGCAACTGCATACGGTCATATGAGCGCCAAGGGGAGGATGTCGACAGAGAAGTCCAAACGGGGAATCAGGTTTGTTTGTTTTAGTAGAGGTTTTACGGCGCTCGCAACTGCATAAGGTCATATGAGCGCCAGAAGATTAGAGGTGTTACAAGAGAGTAACAAACATAAAAAAGAAGAAGGGGAGATAAGGACGATAGATGTTTGATAGGAAACAAGAAGCAAACCACACCAGAGCACCCGCCAACCACCCACGAGGAATCAGGATTACTCTGCTCCTCTCTCTAGTCTTAACAGCACAAAGTCTGCTTCAACTATCGAGGCACCCCAGATATAGCAGTTCACAAGAGAGTGACAAACATACAAAAGAAGTAGAGGAAAAATGATGATAGTAAGGATGAGGGAAAAAAAAGCAGCAGTTGCCCCTATGTTGTTCCGGCACAGTACGAGCATGACATTGATAATTAAGCCCATTTACAGTTCTGCTGTGCATATGAACATGTTCATATCCCCCCTTTGGGAATGGCCTAAAGACACTTCAGTCAGTATCACTGCCCTGGTGGGGGACCTGAGAGAGAAAGAGAGAGAGAGTCCTTGAAGCTTCATGTTGGACATTGTTTACATCTACCAACTGCAAACAAATATTTTTCAGTTCTTTCAGTCTACATGACAAGATCGAGATCCTTCTGGGAACGAGATCTGAAGGCAGACCTCAGATATCTGGAGCATCACTGTAGATAGAAAAGATTGCCGAGAACAGAGACAGGTGGGGAGCCCTTCTTATCAGCCGGTACCCAATCCCACGAAGAAACAGGGAGATGGTGATGATGACAAGCTAAGATGTATTGAACTCCGCACGGGTTTGCCTTGTCAGGCAAAGTCAAAGCTGTCTGCTGCCTACATAATCTATACTGTAACAATGTAGTGTAAACTACAAACAATCAAATCTATCAGCAGCCACAATAAATACATTTGCTGTCTTTATACAACGATGAAAAGAATTCAGCCTAACAGCTTAGGATGCTTTAAAAGACATAATAATAGCAACAACAGAATACTCAATGTATTTTCTAAGAATTACAACAGCTGTTTTAGTGGTCAGTGCTGTTTGAGTCATGTGTGACATACGTGAATCTCTTGCAGGCAAAAATGATTTGTCACATTATAAGCCATACTGAGAACATATGAACGTAGTATGCAGAACAATCAAAGAAAAGGCCTAACTGAATATTTCAGTTAAATGCCTTCCATTAAACAATCCCCATTGAAATCAATACCATTATGTCACTTATCATTGCGAGATGACAAAAACAGACAAAAACAACATAACAGCACTAAGAAAGAAAAATGAGAAAGCAGAGAGCATCTACTAATAACTTGTATCATCAACACACTATTAATATCAGAATGGTGTATCCGATAAATGGCAAGGAAACACAACACCTCTGCTGTCAGGCACATATCTACACAAAAGGAGGATTAGAACAAGTTGTGAGAAATGGTTTTCCTCACGCTAATAGGCATTCCTATTTCAGGCCATAATTGCAAAACCTACAACAGGCATTATTCTTTAACTATTTCTCATTCATATTGAATGCTTCTGTGAGCCTTAGGGCTTTTGTGCCTTACAATAGTATTTCTACTTCTTGGAAATTTCTTTGAAATGGTCTCCATGTGAATGGAGGCTGTGGCAAGTAAAAACTGCTCTAAAGACACATTCTGAACAGTGAACATTAACTACCAGCTCATTACTTTTAAGCTAGTTTTACTTCCTTTTCAACAAGTCAGTTTGCTCCTTTAAATTAGAAAGGGTATCTGACTAAACATCAAAATCGCTTGGACCAGAGAGTCTTACCAACTTTTCATTTGACAAAAAAATAAATATCTAATCTGGAGGCCACAAACAGGTTTGAAAATGATATGGCCCACACTGAGGTCAACAATACCAGTAAGAGAACAAACAACATGCTCAGAGAAAGTGACGAGGGGACATCAGCAGCTCACCTTTCACCAGATCAGCCATCATGGAGCGGTGGTGGTTGGTGGGCTTCTTCTCCCCGTCGCACACTTTGATCATGTCCATCAGGTCACGGCGCACATCGGCCAGCAGCTTGGCTCCAGCATTGACCTCCCGCTCGAAGAAGCGGAACAACGGGTCCTTGATGTTCTCCACCGTTCTCTTCATACCACCCAGGGCCTGTCGTCACAGAACAAGCAAAAGTTAATAACAAAGGCTGACAACATGGGAATAGAAACTTTGTTTGCTGCAGGTAATGAGAGGTATGCCCAGTGAAAGCTGCTATTTAATCGCTTTGAAAAAGTAAGAAGCAGACAAACTTTCCTTGAGTTTGATTAAAACAAAAAGCACATTGGCGTGATAAGTCATTTAGATCTGGGGAAAATCAAGAGAGAAACAAGAAAAGGAAAGAAAAGAAAGTAAAGATTCAGTTTTAGTAAGAGCTTACTGAACTTGCAACACAAATGGGTCATACAAAAGCCAAAGATTAGAGGTGTAACTAGAGAGAAACAAAAACAAAGAAAAGAAGAAAAGATAAGGACAATAGATGTCTAAAAGAAAAGAAAGAGTTAACCACAACATGGCACCTACAAACCACCTGCAGAAAAGGAGTAACACCAACAATTAGTGCTACTAAATCACTGTTTTTAAAAAAATCACATTAAAAAAAACCCAACAAATGCCAGCAGCATTCGCCAACTACCTATTTGGAAAAATGAAAATCCATCATGCTGTGCGGCTGGACAACTGACTGAGAATCAGATATGACCAACAATCATTAGCCTTTTATAAATTGGTTGGGTTCTTTTGTCTCAAAAGCAATCAATTCAATATGTACTCTGTTGGCAGAAGGATGAAAAGTCTATTCAAACACAATCAGACATCACACAAGTTTTGAGAAGGTAAGTAGACAGAACAACAAATAATGTAATTGGGTACAAGCACAAAACATAAAACACAGAGTCATAACTGCTAAACATCTCTTTCATTACACAACGAAGCTTGGAGGAAAAATTACTTTCCTTCTTCCATTAATCTATTGACAAGAGCTACACATTGCTCTTTTATTAGTAACTAATCAAGAGCAGCTAGTCCATTTGAATCTCCCCTGTGTCAGTACTGGGGATTTTTATGACTTGACCACAACAGTGTGGTATCAATTTCCACCATTATCAGCTACAACAAATATTTACGCTGAGTTGATTATTCTCATATTATTCTGGTGAATTAAATACAGTGCTCTACAATATCTTAAATATTAAAAAAGAAAAGGGGTAGTAAGTATAAAACCATAAGTGTAACAAATTGATGGAGGTGGGAGGGGGGGAATCCTAATTTTATACTGCAAGGAAGCACATTAACACAAAGGTTTTGTAGCCTCAGAAAAACGAAGATCACAAACAAAAATACATGTAATAGACTGACAGGAAAGAATAAGAGCCTACCAGTTGTACACTCTGAAAAATAACATCAAAGATATGAACCATTCCAGTTTAATTATATCCATAAACCAGTCAGACTCTTACAGTGTGCAGCACAACCCTAGAGGAAGTGGAATTGCGTGGTATGACAAGTCCCAGCTGGACGTCTTAGTTTTAGTAAGAGTTTTACAGCACTTGCAACACAATAAAGTCACATAAGTGCCGAAGAATAAATGCGTTACAAAAGAGTAACATACACAAAAAAACGAGAGATATTTGTTTTAGTAAGAGTTTTAAGGCACTTGCAACACAATAAGGTCATATAAGTGCCGAAGAATAGACGTGTTACAAGAGAGTAACATACACAAAAACAAAGGAGAGATAAGGACGATAGACATTTGATAGGAAAGAAGGAGCAAACCATGCCAGAGCTCCCGCCAACCATCCACTGGATGTCTCAGACCGTACCACAGACGGCCTCACACACAACACAACAGGCAGAATCTTGACACTGAACAACAAACTAAAAGAAACTGAGCTCCAGCAACTTAAATGACACTGAGCAATGGATACATGACTATTTTTAAAAATACAAAAGGGTTGAAGCTTCTAGGGCAACAAAAGGTTTTTTTTTTTTAATGTTTTAATGAACCATTGACAGCATCAGACTTATTAAAGTAGAGCATCCTTATGTGCTGCTACTTACTGGAAGTGAACAGACCATAAAGAAAGGAGGGGGGGGGGGATGGTAGGGAATGACTCGGGAGGCACATCTATATAATTATCCACATGTAAAACAAGGAGTACAATTCAAGGTCAGACACCCCATTCCTCAGTTTAGCTTGTGCTTTGAGTAAAAAGAGCATCAACACAAGAATAGTCATTTAGTGCTGGGGACAAGCACGACCAACAGACAAAATCAGCAGAGGGAGACGAAGGAAGAAGGACCTTCCATCATCAGCCTGGAACCAACTACGACCCCATTCCTATCAATACATTGTACTTTTTTTTTTAACTTGTCAAAAAGCTCGGAAATTTTCTTCAAACTGCAGCCAATGTCTCAAACCTTAGCAACTGCAATAAAAGTTATCAGATAAAACAGCCAATATCAAGTCACACCACCAAATAAACCCTCACAGTAACCTTCACAATGCCCTCAGGATCCACCTTCATATACAACCTTCCTCTAATGTCTTAATCCTTTTCCTCATAAACTATATTCTGTTCTAAAACTGTTCCAACATTATTTGTAGCGACCAGGCTTTCAAATGAGAGCGTCACTTCATCATTTTCTTGAATAAAACATGGTAACTCTTGTCAAGCACAGGGCACCACTTGACAGATTTGCACAGAAGCGTACAGAAATTGTATAAAACTGTTTAAAGTTACTATTGCCATATTATTATACATTCATAACTTTGCATGCATATATGCACTCACAGCAGAAAGTCTTTGAAACTTGTCATATTTCTTTTGTTTACCAAGATAAGGACATTGTTTCAAGACACAACAACAAAAAAGGTAAGTCTATTAACTTGATGTACAAGGCAAAGTTCAGAGACGGACAAGTTCATCCAGAAGAAACCAATCCCTCGCCGATCTCTGGGAAATCTGGACACTCAATCTTTCAAAACTCTACAACTTGCGACCTCAGTGCTTTCTTGTCATTTCTCCATTTTCAATAACCGTGAAAACAGTTTGTTACAAAGAGTGAGCTTAAGAAGAAGTCAAATTTTCACAGTTAACAAGAAAAATGGAGATATGGCAAGAAAGCACTGAGGTCGCGAACTGTAGTGCAGAACCTGGCATGTGACATTGGGGGTGCCACGGATCAGGAGAAGCAGGATAGGAGCAGAAGTGGAAAAATCTAATCAGTCCTTTGTGTTTAGGACCTGGTAAAGGCATTGCAGTGAAGGGAATATGGATTGTGGTTGCAGTGACAATGGCGAACATCATGACAATGACAATGTTCTGAAGAAACCAAAAAAAAGCTGAGCTTTGGATAATTTTGCTAATTCCCACTAAACTACTAACGTCTCCATACCTTTTAAACTACACTGTACTTTAAAAAACAAACATTGATGACACCCTTCCTACAATGAGCTGTTTCTGATGAAGCACCAAAGACTAAATCGAACAGCCTATCAAGAGCTACATTTTAAATAATTCAAAACTGCTTTCATCACACAAGTATGAAATTAAGACCTAACTTCACTCAGTATTTGACAATGACTAGTATTGATATCTTATATAATAATTAGCCCTTTTCCTTGGCTCACACTGGGTCACATCCAACCCGCCTGGTGACTGTAAGAACGCCTTTGTTAGGTCTCTTTCCTTGATACATATACAGCACTGTCTTTAATTTTTTACCCTCAGTCGCTCCTGAACAAGTTTTCGATTTAAAAAAGTTAAGCCCATTTAAATAGGCAAAAAAAATTATTTATAATATTCAACTAAAATTTTACTTTAAACTCCTCCCTATTCTGCTGTTCCTACAATGATGACGATGAGCTAGATGCTGATGACCATGATGATGATGATGATGATGATGATGGTGAAGATGAGATGGCGATGATGCTGATTATGAGGATAATAATGATGACGACAATGACGATAATAATTATGAAGATGATGAAGCAGACGACAATAAAAAGGGGTAAAAAATGGTGTGAAAATGATTGTGCTAGTAGCAGAGGTATTGTAACATCAATAATCATGTTCACAATAACAACAGCAGACAACACCAAACAACAACAGTTGGTAAACAAAGGAGAGAAGGCAACGATGATTCTGATAGCAACAACAGATATTGTCAATGCAGACAATGTACTTCCTTTGAAGATCTTGGGGGAACTAAGTCAAAGATAGAAGAGCTCAACTCAAAAGTTTACGGAAGCTAAACTAAACAGGACCCTTGGGGAAACTTCTACAAATCCACTTCGACAGAAAACATAACAAAGTGCTTTTTAAGTACACTTTGATAAAACTCAAAAGGGTAGATGTACCAACATAGAAAGTAAAACATATATATGGGTGTTGTATTCTCACAAGGGACAAAATGAAAATACTGCCAAAAAAAGGGACATTTTCAGTCATACAGAAACTAAAATACATATTGCTAAAGCAAAACAAAAAAAACAAAAAAAAAAACAATAATAATTTAACACTAAGGGGAAAAATCTCAGCATTGGGAGAAGTTTGTGGGTGATTGTGACCAGCCTCATTGTGCTGAAAAAACTACATTACCTCAGTTACTGAACGCTGAAACACAAAATTGCCCATGCGAGCCAACGCTTATTAAAGATGCAAAACTTAAGCAACCAAATGTCATCTCTCTTTTTATCTCTGTGTCTGTCAAGTCTGTCTGTCTGCACTATTCTGCCTTACAAATTCTGGCACATTCTACCAGAGGTTTTGATACTAGATTTATAATTTAAGAAGTCATGATTATACAACTGTATGATTTCTCATAAGTAGGACCCAGTATGTCCTGTTCATGTGAAAGACTTTTAGCGTCAAGTATTCCTCTGTCCATTAAGGAGTTAAGCACACATCAAGTATGCGCTCACGAGTAAACCTGCTACAGATCTGTGTCTTGTCCAGGACAGGATCAGTACCCCATCTGCTTTTTCAAAGAAAGGTGACCATCTTTGACGATAGCTAAACCATCCTGTCCATTTTTTGCATTAAATGATCATTTTTGTTCATGACAGCGATAATTTCAAACTAGTTGAGTAATGCCTCTGTCTCAAAGACAAGACACCCTATAAGCAGACTTAAAATTAAGGAAGCAAAATGTTACTCCTTTTATGATCTTTGTGTCCGTCCGATTAATTTTCCTATACAAAAATTTAGCAAAATGTTATTCCATTTATGGTCTTTGTGTAAGTCTGATTAGTTTTCCTATACAAAATTCAGGTCCATTCTAAAGCCCTGTCTCCCGATGTTCTGTTGCTGAATATTGTAATCTTCACCAAATTCATCTCTTTGTTGCTTTCTTCATTTTGTTTCAAAATGTATTTCATTCTTTCCATGCTACAGGCAGTTTATGCAAATCAATACATCATGCGATAAAGACTCATATCAAGACTGGTTACGATGAAATCTCTTGAACACTCTAGGTAAATAGAAATCATGTATCATGCACATTCATATAAGGTCACAGCTGTCGCAAACTACAACGTGAAAATATAGTCTATAAATACACATCAAACTCTTCAAAAGAGCTTTGTTACAACAATACGAAGGTGAGTTCGATTTTTATATATCAAAGTATGAATAGAATGGTACATTCACGAGATCCTCAATACTTTTCTTAACGAATTTTGCCTCTTGCCGAGATCAATGAGAAAGTTCCTCTACACAATAAGTAATCAGGAATTCACAAATGGCCATACTAAAAAAATGTTAAAAACTCTGGTGTAGGATGAAAATAAATTTGCATGCTACTTTGGCTGGGGTTATTTTTGTTCACTTTAATTAATAGTGACTTTACTAAAAAAAATTAATAGCCTCTTGAGTCCAAGACAGTGCCAAAATGTCAACTAGTTGATCTCTTCAAAGCAGTGCTGCTAAGATAACCTTGCATAGAGTACATGACATCACTAATACTAACAAGCAATACAAAGGGTAATTGTAATTCGATAAATATTCTGGAATCAAAATATTCTGACAAACACAGAACCACTGTATACTAAAGAATTAGATATTGGGACTATTGACTATTGGAATTTCTATGCTGGGTACATTGAAATACACACAACACTCAAAACACATTCTCAGGGAAAACAGACAAGGAGACAGATATTGCATGAACAGGAATCGCATTGATTTTTTTATAAAAGTGCGTAAATTACTGTGATTAAAGTAAAAGAAGTCGTAGACGTATAACTTTACAAAGAATACTGACAATGGAAGGTTAGGTTTTTGATTTAGTATGAGTTTTACGGCGCTCGCAGCTACATAACAGAGGAAGGAGACAAACAGGATCGGAGTCATAGACCAGGCCATTTGTCCACTCACAAACAATAGCCTCCTGAGATACTATAGAAAGTGATACAGGTCATCAGTAGCAGGTTGTGTGGCTGATGTACCATAGTAACATCTAAACTCATGACTAACAGATTACTTCTGGAGGCATGCGAGTCTCAATTGTTGTACTCATTTCTTGCTAACGTCCTAAATTATACCCTTATGTTCTGGTTGGTGTCACTTAAAACCACATTCTCATGACAATTACCATTAAGACCTTGGAAAAACAGCAAGATGCACAAGACAGAAGCAATAGAAATAATATAGTACATTTAGGACATTCAGTAGAGTAGAATCAACTAATGACACCCTCCAGCTATCAGCATTATCAGATCCCTCTCGTCCTTGATTATTTGAAAAAAGAGAAGCACACTGACAAAATTACTGTCATCTGATGCTAAAAAAAGACAAGACTGACAGATAGAAAAAAAAAAATTAAGAAGAAAAACCTACTAATAAAGCCTGCCGCTCGATCTTGTCTACCATAAGTGCAATCTCAAAACTATAAAGAAATCACATGCTTACACACAATCAAACAATATTCAGTGATAAGTGATAAAAACAGTCACTACAATTGAGAGGAGAACACAGGGCATAAACCCATGAGGAAGAGCATGTGATATCGCATGCAGACAGGCACAAGTGTCTCACCTTGGGCACCAGCTGCAGCCAAGCAGTGACGGAAGTGTGCAGGGTCCTCATCCACGCGGGACGTCCATCCGCCAGGCGTTTCTCGTGCTCCTCGGGCGTGCCGCCATGGCTGGACACCTCAGAGTCCTCCAGCAGCTGCATGCGCAGCAGGTTAGCGATCATGCTGCTCCCTGAGGGAGACAAGTGAACACAGGTCAGGGGTCATGAACACTTCAGAGTAACAGAAGACTGTTTAATCTATTTACGTCTACAGTACATCATTAATACAGCAAACTGTGAAACAAACCCCCCCCCCCCCCCCCCCCCCCAAAAAAGGTAATTAAAAAACCCAGAGAAGTTGGACAATTCCTTCTTCTTTTGCTGACTTAACAACAATTGGTTGGAGTAACAAAAACCACATTGACAAAACAGATTTTTAGAGCTGGAAAAAAACCCATACATTTAGACAAGACACAAAAGACGAACTCCCCCACAAAAAAAAACAACAAAAGAACAAAAACAAATAAAAATCCTCCTTCCAATATTTTTTTTTCAAAAACCTTATTTCTGAGGCTCAGCACAAACATACCTTGTGTTGTAAGGAGCACTTTCTCGGCATTGTTGGGAAGACCAAGCCATGACGGGGTCTGAGATCCCTCCATGTTCTCCACAAACTGGACAAACTGCTCACGCCTGAAACAAAAAACAAAACAAAATCACTCGATTTTAATAAGACGATATTTTGATATTAGTTTAACATTAGTAAAAACATGTTATTGCTTAGGAGTAAACAGAAGCACATCGATACATTTACGGCCTATGAGTATTAAGGAAACACAAGAAAGACAGACAGACAGACACAAAAGAGGGAAAGTAAAGTAGGACCTACAAGGGGCAAGGAATTTATCTCTTTGAGACTTCTTAAAATATCTGTTCATGTAAGTCAAATGCAACAGCCAGCTTTTCACTGGCACTCAAAGTCAACAACATGGGCCACTAAATTAGAAAAAGAAAAAGTACGATGACTTAATCCAACCAACAAACACAAAATGGAAGGTATCGATCACATGCTCTGCTAGAGCAGAAAGCTTTCACAAAAGAAGCCCATGTCACAGCAACAACAAGCAGCAGCTAGTTTGCGACATTGTTCTATTATGTATGATACTGAATAGTATGTGACATTAATATGTACAATATTGTGTAGTATGTAACATTGAAGAATTATTGTACTTATGTTTATACTAGCAATTATGAACAAAATTTCCAAACAAGATCAACAAAAGTGTTATTGTATTTCATTTATAAAAAATCTATTTATTTATCTATCTACAAACCTGACTCCATCTGGCATTGTGATGTGTTTGCCTTTGATGCCATCAATGTCCTGCACCAGAGGGAAGTCTCCCTCAAAGCTCTTGGGGGTGAACAACTTGTTCACAAATGAGGTCAGTAGGCGCTAAATACATTCGAAGGAAGGAAAAAATAAGACGTTGGTTAGCATCAATTTATATTTTTAGGTTTAAACATTGGTCATGCTTTCACCAGAATTTTGATTTATAGAAGTTACATTCACAGCTTTATTCTAATGCAATATACTAGGCAGCCCGGCTGCTTAAAGTCAAGAAAAGCAGCGATACAGCCTTGTGAAAGGTATTTTGTTTTCATTTTAAATTGTTAGAACATGGCTACCCCGTCTTAAAAATGTTTGTTCTTAAGGATCAGATTTCATCTTGGTTATGATTAGCATACCTTCTCTTTTTAAAATTCCATGCAATTATGAGAAGAAGCAAGACATATTTTAAAGTCTTCAGCAGGAATCAGTGTCATGGAACCATGAAAACCACTAGAAGAAATTTTGAAACACATCCACACAATAAAGGTCATTTGAGGCTGAAAAAAAGCAAGTTATAGAGAATCAACAGAGAAACAAATTAAGGGAGTAGAATCTACCAGTGGCAGCCTCCAATTACCTGCTGTAATGATATTATGAGAGGAAACCATCTAATCAGTTCTGCAGTTTCTTAAAAACAACACCACTGGATATTTCATCATACAGACCAACAAACCTGATCAAAGTCGTTGTCAATCTTGCCACCATAGATGCACTGGGCCAGAAGGGTTCTGATGGCATCCCATGGTACTTTCTCAGGTGGAAGATTTGTGCGGCCCTGATTGAGAAAAAAAAAGTCAGTAAGTTAAATAATGGCAGCGGCGAGGAGGGGGGGGGGGGGTAAACTACCTTTACAATTGCAGCAGTCCAAGGAAAAGATACACTCAACAAATTAATAAAAAATAAAATATTCAACAAGCACTTCTTTCAAAAAGAGCTAGACTGGAAGAACATAGTCATTTAGGATTCACTACTCACTCCCCTGTCTTTATATTCCCAAACATATTTTCCATTGAAATGTTGCATGAATAGCCAGAAGAACAAACCTTTCTAGTTGCAGAGGTGTCAGAGATAAAGAATTTACCTATTTACAATTAGGATTCCACAGTTGTGATAACATGCTAAACATACTCTGCACAGGCAGTCTAGTCCTTAACACCTTCAGCCCTGGTTTCCCTGACCCTACAGATCCAGTCCACCTCGGCTTCCTCCAGTTTATCGAATCCTAGAATTTTACCACAGTACAATGAAGTGATCTGCTTTCCAAAATGAAGAAACGTAACAGTAACCCATACACTCAACAGTGCACTCAATCCATAAATTATATCATTTATAATAGAAGCTATAATAGTTACCATGGCAACAGAGTAGATTATAATAGTTACCATGGCAACAGAGTCGATCCATACATCCAGCATATCACAGGCCACGCGGAGGTCAGACTCTGTGAACTCGTACTTCTTGGCCCAGCCCAGGGGTGTGTAGCGCATGCGCTCTTGGAGAATGGCATGGAGCCAGGCCAGGAGGAAGTACAAACGGGCTCGCTCATTTGGTGCCTGCATGAGGACAGATGGCAAAACATTAGATTCGGGAAATCTGAACAGAGGAGGCAATATGGCAAAAAAGTTCAGACATCAGGCATTAAATTGCTGTGTTAGTGAAGATTTCTTTATTATCAGCTGGAACTGTCACTAAATTTCATGTGATATCTGAAGAAAAAAAAATGTAATCAAC
Source organism: Aplysia californica (assembly GCF_000002075.1). Classification (NCBI taxonomy): domain Eukaryota; kingdom Metazoa; phylum Mollusca; class Gastropoda; order Aplysiida; family Aplysiidae; genus Aplysia; species Aplysia californica. The sequence continues at coordinate 863,678 of NW_004797495.1, read as the reverse complement.
ACATTCTAAAAATAAAGACCACGAGTAGGTTTCTCCATACACTTAATGGAATAATTCACTTCATTGTCTATCACAAAAGCAATGTACAAAAAGCAATATGAATAACAATAACAAATAACCTGTAAGCTGTAAGAAAAAACCAATAGTGCTGGACCAGGAGAAAACGTATCTGAATACCTTGCACATGCGAGCGGAGGGAACGGTGCTGAATGTTCTCATCAGGTTGGCTGGCACACCCGGAGGGGGCTCGAACACAAACACTCTGCCAGCCCTAAGCAGATTGGTAGGCAGCTGTGGAAAAAGAAACAAAATAAACAGTTATACATAAAGCGTCTAAAACATCGAAATATTACCAAAATTTGACTTTTTGCCTTCAAATTGTTGTCCCCCCTCAATAGTAACTACTAAGTTATTGCAATAATACGTAATATATCAGACCAAGAAAAAAAGCACCATCGAAAGTTGGTATGCTGTATATAATTTTGTACAAATATGGTGTGCCCTCTTAGCCAATTGACTTTATAAAACCCTCGATGGTAAACAGATCTCATATCGTTGCTGTCACAAGAAAAAAATTAGCGACCTCATTTGACCCTGATTTAAAGGGTGAGTACAAAATTACTGGACTTGCTGACTTTCCTTCATCTGCAGCAATTTTCATCATGAAGTAAGCTGCAGTAAGAGATTTAAAGCTAAGCCTGCTAGAAATATGTATAAAAGAGAACTAAATTTTTATGCTCCCAAAGAGGCAATTCTTTTCACAAGTTCAAGTGAGAGAGTCTATTTCCAATTCAACTTTTATTTGAGAAAAAAACGATGACAAACCGTTTTGTCAATGCCAGTGACAATGTTTGTAAAAATGTTTGCCAATTTTCAAGAACACTTTTTTTAAAAGTTAATCATCTTGAAGTGTACTATTTTTGGCTTACTTACAAAAACAGCTAAAACATCTCATTATTTATCATGGTGATGATATAATTCTACTAATGCCAACCCATAAATAAATATATAAAACTGAAGCACTGAGCACTCAGAACACCACACTGCGAGTTCTCACCTTGGGGTTGATCTCCATGGTGAGGAAGAGCCTGAAGCTGGGGTGCACCTGCAAGCTGTGAAGTTTTTTCTCCAGCTGCACCAGCCACTGAGGAGCCAGGTGAACGTTCTTCAGGATCACCCAGCGTCCGGACTTGCTGGAGGAGTTGATCGCCTTGTCTGCTTGTGTGAAACCTTCAGCAGAGCCTGTGGGGGAGAAAAAATATATGATTCCTCAGAGTAGCAAATCACAAATTCGATGCCTTCTTGCTTTAGGGTGTGAGGAAAAGGAAAATGCATTGACACAATGTAGTTATTTGATGCGAAGAAAATTTAAGTGTCAGAAAAAAAGCATTTGAATGTAAGGAAAAAAGACCTACTTCTTACTATGAAACTCCTCCTTCCTGATATCAAGGAAATTTCAGCTTTACTTACAAGAATGGAAAAACACAAAACAGCAAAAGCCACAACATTTAATAAACAATTTACTTCTCATGACAAAACAGCTTTCATTTGCATTAACTCATCTTTCCTACTGAAGAGCACAAAGAAAAAGAAAATTATTCATGGTATATTCTCCTAAAATTACATATAAGTCCACTGTCTCATCGAGCATCCATTTGAACATTTCTCAACATTTGAGTCTATAACTGTAAAAAAGTTGTCAATATACTGGGTCTGGTGAGGAAAGCATTTTTTATATTTTTAAATTTTAACCCTTTTAACCCTGGCCCCTAGAGTTCAGAGGATCCTGAGCTCCTTCCAGCGACTGCGGGTTTACCCAACTTCCGAGGGAGAGAATCAGAACATTTGGGTTAAACTTTTAAACTTCAGCATTGATGGTATTGACATGAGTCAAGTGTGTTGCTCTTCAACTTACCAATGGCAATGGATGTGATGGACTTGTTGAGCTCAGCAGCCAAATCATCAACTCTTGAGCTAGCATCATAACCAGTCACAGAGCACATCAGAACTGGTGTGGCTCCCTTGATCTGGAAAAATTAGTTAGAAATAGGCATATGACTACGTGATTGGACCTAAGCAAAAACCATTCAGATATAAATGATATCAACGAAAGCAAAGTTTTGGTACCATAAAATGTTACCTTCTTGATTACATCTAAATAAAAACTTGTTAAAATTTGAAAATGAAGTAAACGCTACAACAACAATGAGAGATCAAAACTAAAACTAAACTTCAGATAAGAAAGATGCATCAATAGTTCCAACTGGTAAAATGCTAGATAATCACTTTGCTTCCTAAGGATGCACTGGACAGATCTCTGGTGAGGAATATTGCTTATCTGTTTCACCAAGTCACTAATACCAAGCACATTATATACTGACAACTCATCGTACTATCATTTAAACAACTATGACAGTTACATGTTATTTCTCTCTCATATTCAGTACTTACCTCATTTTCACAGATGGCAGCCAGGTCCATTTCCTTGGCAGAGACGTGCACAAATTCTGTGCCCAGAACTTTCTCGACAAAAATCCTGGCCATGGCTGTCAGTCTGTCCGGTCGCAGCGCGTGGATCACCAAGAGCCCATTCACAGCCTTTCCAACATCAGCTACAGAGCAAAAGTACCCACATCAAAATTTGTTTGACTTTACTTACAGTATAATAGTACAAAATCAAGTTTTTAATACTAAATGAACTCTTTAGAAAATATCTGAGAATTCTACAAAATTATATCGAGGGCGCCAAATTGAGCAATAAATAAGTCCAGAATTACAAATAAAGAGACTGAGGAACTGTGAAAAGAAAACAACAACTAATTACTTTCCAAGCTTTTTAGTTTTAGTAAAAATTTTACAGCACTTGCAACACAAATCAATCATATAAAGTGCTAAAGATTAGAGGTGTTACTAGAGAGTAACACACAAAGAAAATGCCAACCATCCACTCTTTTTAAGCTTTCTTGGGTCACGTCCGCCATGATTTAAAATAAAAAGTTCCAAGCAACAATACGCACTGATGGACTTGTCTTCCACCCACATCTTGGGGATCTCCAGTTCTGGATTGGCACACTCAAGCCAAGAGCTGAATTCCTGAAACAGAAAGAGAAGGAACCCACAATTGTTTATAGAGACTACACACAACGCAGCGAAAGTAGAAAAAAAACAAAAGCTAGGAAAATAGATTTGTAAACATGTCTTACTCAGAAGATAGCAGGTAATAGTTCATTTCTTTTATTATTATGGGTCAACAGGTTATCAATTTTCAAAATTAAATGGGATAGTTTTTTCTCCAAATCTCCAGACTTCAAATTCTAAGGCCCATAAATTAAAGTTAAGAACACTGTTGTTATTTTCAGACCTCATATCTTCCAACACATTGCACATAGAAATGACAAGTCATGACAAGACAGTGATAATGAATAATGTACAACCGTACTCAAACTCAGAAACACTTACAGCATTTCCAGTGACTTCACTCATGATGTTCCTGAAGGAAGACAGTTTGCTGAGGCGAACCAGAGCAGAGTGCTGGAAAAAGGAAGGAAAAAAAATGAGTTTCAGAATTTGAACAGAGAGAAAAATCAAACGATACTAGCATTCAACTTAACTATTACTTAAATTTTATTTTCAAACAAAAAGAAAAAATACAAGCAAATACAAAAGGGACAGCCAGTCAGAAAATAAACATATTTATAAGTTATACTATTTAACTCTCCTGATAATGGCATTAACATGACAGCTCATTATTATCTGAAATGAGATTGCGGTTATCAAAATAAATTCAAATTTTCTGAAGTTGTCCTCCGTTGATGATATATTCTGAATTTTGCTAGAATTTATTTGTTAAGCATTCTGCACACAAAATGTCATCGCATCTCAAACAAGGGTATTTTACAAATGTATCTTTGAGTGAGCGCTGCTGATATATTACCTGCTGGGTGCTGAGGCCAGGCAGAGTAGAGGTGGGTTTGTCAGCGAGCAAGCCCTCCTGGCTCCTCATGAAGTGGTCAAACTCTGTCTCATAAGAGCTTTCTCTGAAAAAATCAATACCAGGCACATATGAAAATATCTGGTGCTAATGCCTGTACTTTTCTGCTTTCCACTTATTTTGTACTACATACGGGGATATTACTTTATGGCAAGTCTCGCAAACTAACAGTCACATTTCTTCAGAAATAGAAGCATTGAAAAATATAGAGAGAGTGACCACAGGACCCACCACTGACCTCTGAAAGGCATGACCAATAGTGCAAAAAAATGCTTCAAAATATGTGTAGATCAGAAAACATAAGGTGTGGAAGTTCCATGAAGGTAAAAGCTTACCCTGCCATTCCCTGCAGATGAATCCTGCACAGCTGTATGGCAAACGTGATTCTGTCCTGGTGAAGCATTCCTCTACCAACCCGACTGTAGGCTTCCTGGAGACAGGCAATAAGTTTCCTGGTCACAACTCAGCGTAGCTCATTCAGTAATGCATAAACTCAATAGCTTACATTTCAAAAGATATGAAACACAAACATTTCTTGGAATACTGGTAGACCACACATTTCACTATACCTAATTCCACAATCCATACATTCAACTTATCTATTCACCAATAGCTACTTTATCGGGGGGGGGGATCTGAAACACAAAGATTTTCTGAAATGCTGAGACACAGGCGATAAGTTTCCTAGTCACAATTCGGCCTAGTTCATTTGTTAATCCATACACTCAATCTATCTATTCATCAATAACCAACATATCAGGAGGGTGGGGGGGGGATCTGAAACAACAAATATTTCCTAGAACACTGAAGATCTAATGGTGACAGCCCTATAGCCTTGCTTTCCTCACCATAAAGAGGTCAGTAGTGATCCTGGAGAGGCGAGCTGTGTGGTCCTTGAGACCCGTCAGATGCTGGTTGTTGCTAGTGGAGGCATGGAAAATCTCTAGGAAGAACTGCAGGGAGTACTGGTACAGGAAGTGCACCTGCAAGAACATAAACATAATGCAACAACTGATAAGTTTTAAAAATAATAACACTGATGTGGGATACATAAGGAGAACATTCCATTCTCTGAATGGTAATTCCGTTGATAGGGACATTTCAAATCATACAATCACAGAATTGATTTAGTCCTAAAACATTTCATATCACACAACCACAGAATTGGGGGGGGGCGCAGGGCGCGCACACATGCAAAATAAAAAGATATTTCATATCACACTATCTTACAACCCAAAAATTGGGTTGATTGGGACATTTCAAATCACACAACCACAGAATTGAGGGGCCGCTCGCAAGACATTTCAGATCACACTATCAAACAACCACAAAATTGGGTTGACTGGTACATTTCAAATCACACAACCATAGAGCTGGGTTGATTGGAGCCTAAAACATTTAAAATCCCACAAGCAGATATGAGCACTGGGTGGCGGTGGCGCTGGGCCTCTCACCTGTTGCAGAGCCTCCAGGGTGAAGTAGATGCTGGAGCAGCTCATGGCCAGCGGCTCGTACTGCTGGGACACGGTGTTCACCTCGGCCATCACCACATCCGTCTCCTCCACCTTCTTGGCTACCTCCGCAGCCTCCAACTTCAGGGTCTCCAAGTGACTCAGGATGCTGTGTGGTAACAATTAAAATTAAGAATTGCTTTTTAGTTAAGTTTTAGTAAAAGTTTTACGGCATTTGCAACACAATACGGTCACATACATGCTGAAGATTAGAGGTGTTACAAGAGAGTAAAAAATACACAAAAGAAGGAGGGGAGATAAAGACGATAAATCTATGATACAGTGCTTCCACCAGCTGAAGCTGAAAAGTAAGGAAAATTCTGCAGGGGGTCTGGGGGCCGCAGAGGCCCCCAGCAGGGTCCAGGGACAGCGTCCCGGGTGGGGGTTCAGGGGGCGAAGCCCCCGAAGAAATTGAAATTTAGTGCTTTTTGAGGGTTGAAAATGGCATTTGGGAGCCTGTTTGAAGATATTGCCTACAGCCCATAATATTTATTTTTTCACCAACATTTTGTTTTGTTTGACTTCATCGCCAGCATTTCTTTCCAATGCTGGAAATGTTTAAAAGCAGGTTCCCTTTCATTGCTACTATAATTCAATTAATTTGTAGTCGCACCATTGACAGCAGGCAAACCTGGGAATAATGAATAGATCTAGATGTACCTTCAAAATACGGTTGCGCAGCGTATACCCACATTTTTTCTAAATTTTCATGTCTGAAAGTCGCCTGTCACAACCTCGGAACACCACTTCGAAATATTCTTGATTTTATACGTGGTGCTCACTATGGACGGGATCGGCCGATCGCCCGACTCGATCGCCTAAAAAACAAACGTGTTTGTTTTCAGTTTCAAAGCAAACACGGTTGTTCGACCGAGTCGGGCAATCAGCGCAATCGGCCGATCCCATCCATAGTGGGCACGACCGTATCAGCATATATTTCTTTCATCGCGGCCCTTATATTGCGTTCACGTGCCGTAGAATCTTCTAGCTAAAATATGCTAAAAAAGTTTCTTTCCGACAGTAATTTTCTGTCTAAGATCAAAATCAGTCTTGATCAACGCGCAGATTTTCCAGCCGCGGCAACAATCCGAAGATAGACAGAAGGAATGAGGGAATGATAGAAAGGAGGAAGTTGGCACAAAAGGTTCGCCAGATTTTGATCCATCTGCAGGTAAAAAATGTACTGCCGACCAGACCAAAACGCAATGAACGCATGGGACTGGGACATAGCGGTATAATGTCCGATTGCAGGAAATGCGCAATTTGGCAGGTTTCTATAACGTTAACTTGTTGCCGAGAGAATTACCGTAAATATCCGTACCTTATACAAGACGATACGGAGGCGAGTACGGAATTTCGGCAGTCCTGCACGGTCGCAGTTTTTTTTTTTTATGGAGGGAGTAGATAATGATGGAGGGACAAGTACGGAACTGGCAGAAAGTACGGATTTCCGTAAAAATACGGAAGAGTGGAAGCACTGAAGGAAAGAAGAAGCAAGACGCAAACCACACCAGGGCACCCGCCAACCGCCCACAAAAATTGTTTACATATATATATATATTGTCAAATATATCGTCAGAGTCATTTTACAAACTCTTCAGTCCTTATTTGAAAACCTAATGAACGTTAGAGAAAAAGAGAGAACCCAAATCCGAACCATCATGTGAGGACTCGTTATTTCTTTCTTTAGTTTAAACTAGGAGATAAACCTAAAACATAACAAAACTATATTGTAACATGTCCCTTGATGTTTTTGACGAAATCATGGCTTAATCTAAAAATCCCCAGAAATGGATTTGAGCAATCTTGAATGACACTGATGATATGCTTATTTTCTCATGGTACCTTTATGACAAATCACATTAGCATGATACGCTACTTCCACACAGTATGGATGCAAATGTATGACTGTCTGATTAGGAAAACACATTGGTTTTTCTTCCAGTACTTATGCATATCATATTCATGATCATATTATTAAAAATGTATTTTCTACTTGTGCAGGCTTAAACAAAGATTTGAAAAATTTGAAAAATTATGTCATAATTCTGGCTGTCCTCATTTGTTTGGGTATGAAAAAGAGGAATCAAACAGCAACGGTCATTTAGTATGGAGAAAAAGCAAGACCAGTGGATAGAAACAACAGAATGAGATATAAGAAACGAAACCTTCCAGTAGCACCTCCGATCACAAGTGCAACACAAACAAAGAAATCGTACTAAAACCAAAGAAAAACAGCCTAACCTTTTGCCACTCGTAGTGGCCGATGTGCGCCGTCATCGCTAACCCCCGTAGTGGCCGATGTGCGCCGTCATCGCTAACCCCCGTAGTGGCCGATGTGCGCCATCATCGCTAACCCCCGTAGTGGCCGATGTGCGCGGACACAACCACTCAATTCACTTGTTTCACCCGTCTGCACTACTTTCGTTTCTACGTTATCTCGCTTTCTGCGAGGTCGCACGAGATTGCCGAGCTTATAGTGAGAATCTAGAGTGGTTGCCCTTTACTGTCATGTTTATTTGGTGAAAATCGATTGAAGCACGCGAGAGCGGCATTTTTTTTATTTCATGCTTTTTAGAGACCAAAGTCTAACTTCGTGGATGAAATTTTGCGTCGCTACAGGCACTCTATATGATGGAGACACTTATAATTGGGATTTGAGTGCCGATATCGTCGACCAAGGGGCTAGATCTAGTGCTAGTAGTACAAGTAGTCACTCAGTCGTGAGAGAGAGAACGAGAACTATAGTAGGAGAGCGAACACGATGTCACAAGTCTAGATCTAGGCTCTAGGGGAGGGGAACAACTATGATAGTGATGTTGATGGTGAGACCGTTGCTGGAGGTGATGATTTAGAAGACTCTGATGAAGAAGATAGGCCTAGCACCCACAGCACTTTAGCTAGATCTAGTACTACTAGCTGCACTAAGACGTAAAAAAGGAAGGAGCAACACTTGGACAGTGGGCTCTGTCACAACAAATCCTTTTGAGCACGTTGTGATCAGGATACATGGTAAAAAGGGGTCGTGCCACTACTGTGTAAAGACCAGAAACTTTACAAAGCTTGGAAGAGGGAGTGAGACAGTGATAGAATGCAATTTGTGGCGTCGGTGGCCTAGTGGTTAGGCTCTCGGACTCGCAACCGTAAGGTCGTGGGTTCGAATCCCGTCAGGGACCCGACGTTGTGTCCTTGGGAAAGGCACTTTACACGAATTTTCCTCACTTCACCCAGGTGGGAATGGGTACCCGGCTATAGACAGCGAAAGATCTTGTCAGTTTGTTAGTGTTTGAGCGCTTAATCGGCTGCTTGCACTGTATGCTTCCCGGGAAGCTGAGAATGTTTCTGAGTGTTCTATGGTCTGCTGGGGTAATAATATAGTGTAAAGCGCATAGAGCCTGCTGTTGAGCGGGGATATGCGCTATACAAATGCTATCTATTATTATTATTATAATTTGGGCCAGGTCAGGCTTTGCAAAAGACTGTGCTGGGTAAAACATCATGAACTTCTGCGGGCATAAGAAGCGGGTTGTGTCTTTTGGGGGTTTTTTTTTCACTTCAGAATTTTTTTTTACCTAATACACAATGATTTTTCATACAAAACCATACATTTTCTTGAAGTTTATTCATTTATCTGTGCTCTGACACCTAAACTATAATTTTAGACTCATCCTCTGATTTTTAATGATTTTAAAAAATAATATAGTCATGCAGTCTAAGCGTAATTAGGTCCCTTTTGCCAGAATTTCAGCCTTGTTGGGCAGGGATAGCTCTGAGGGTGAAAGGGTTAATCTCTTCCTAACTAATCCAGACAGCAAGCTGGTATTTGATAGAAAAGGAAGAAATCTGCATGAGACCCTAAATTACCTGTCATCATCCAGAATCTTGCCCTTGACATCATTCAGTGCTTGCAACAGAGACTTCTCAAGTTGTCTCAGTCTCAGTTGGAATTCACCTAAAAACAAAAATGACAATGTAATTAACAAGATTTGATTTGAACATTGAGCCTACCTATCCACACAAAGATCAAATAGAATCTTGAATTTCTGTCCCCGGTAAACACAGCCAGCATTATTGAACAAATCCGCAAAATGAAAAAGCCTTTATCTACTTTATTATTTTATAGAAAGTCACACTTTTTAAATCCTTATCCTTAAAACAGAAAAGGGCAGAAATTATTTTTAAAAACATCATATTCATAGGAGTCTTCAAACAACATTAAGTCACAGCACAGCGGACATCATCGAAAGAATACCTTGCAGTTTCAGCAGATCAGAGCGCTTTTCGTCAACATCTGGTCTCTCTGCTTTGAGAACCTGAGAAATTATAGTCACAAGATCCGATTTTTAAAACAGTAAACTTCTTCCAAACATTAACATAAAACAATTCAAATAAATCAATATTCCACACTCTCCACCATTTCTTATTCATTATCTTCTCTAATGTGCACCATTGCAAACATTTACTACTCATACAATTTGGTACAGCTCCCAGTTCACTTTGCCATAAGCCTAAAAAAACCCCAAAGAAACCCCAACATATCTGTGCCCTGGTTCCCCTATCATCCACCTGGATAAAAATCCAGTTCATTCCCCTGCATATAATCTTTTTTTTTCTATAAAATCCCAACACTTTGTTCAATCGAAATAGTATTTTTGGTTTTTGTAAAGTGTTTTACGGCGCTCGCAACTGCATAAGGTCATATGAGCGTGCGGGACACACCTAATATTTTCAGTTGGTAGGAAATTTTGAATTTTGCCCGGGTGGCGGCCGAAGCCTACTCTTATCGATTTTAGACCACCAAGGGATCTTTAACGTGCGCAACTTGCACACGGGCCCTCTGAGATTTTTCGCCCTTGTCCGAGAAGGCTAGGTGTAGAAGAAAGACAGCAGTAAGGAGGAGCCAAGGAGTAACAGTAGAAAGGCTGCAGAAAGAGTCAGGAGCCCAAAGGGGGCAAAGGAGTTGAGGGGGTGGGGGCAGAAAGTGGAAATGAAAGCAGACAACAGAACATTGCTAGAGAACAGGAAAGGAGGTGAAAGGAGACAATTTTAGAGAAGAAAATTTTTGGGTCGCTACCCGGATTCGAACCCGGGACCTTTGAATGAGAGGCCAACACCTTAACCTCTAGGCCACGAGAGCCCCCTCGAAATAGTATCTCTCCAATTCTTTTCCAAACGTAAAATAATGTTGCCATAAGGTTGATATGTAGCTTTATATGAAAGACAAAAGATTATTCCCTTGACAAGTTTTATAACGAAAATAAATTCTTTCACAATCCTAGAAGTGCGAATGATAATTCTCACCTGGTTCAAGCACTGACTCTGCAAACTGCTACGGGTGACAGTGAAGTTGACAAACGTGACACGAGAGCAGAGGTCAGGGGCAAACTCCACCTGGAGAAGACGGAGTGATATCCATGAACATTAACACATTCATACAATCTACTACAGAAAAAATAGCCAAATATTTTATAGCTGTGCACACCATAAAAGCATTTTAAAAAAGAAATAAAATATACATAAGGAAGCCAGGGTACAAGAAGCACATAATATTTGATCTCTTTTGACGCAAATTTCTCTATTGCGAAAACTATAACACAAATGGAAAGAGATTAAATTGTACGGGGAAAATAATCTCATATTGTCTATATATCCTACATCATGATAGGCTCATCCAAAGAAAATTAAAATTTGATTAAATAAATCATCAGCAACATTCCACAACTGCCTCAGCAATTTGTTGCGGTTAAAAGAAAACTTAAGAAAATGTGAGCCAAATCAGAATTGGACAACGATTTTTTTTTCCAATTAAAACCTGGGAAAGAAATAACGGTACTAAACAGAACGACATTGTAAAATACCCTTTGATATCTTTATTCGAATAATGGCTCTATCTGGAAAACCCCCAAAAATGTACTTGAGTAACTATGAAACGACGCCAACAATATGTCTCATCTTGAAGTAAAAATGCAATAGTTTTTATGCTGGCTTCAATTCCTAATTTGAGCTTAACCTCTCTACACATTCAACATTACAGACGTGTAGGTGGAAACAACACCAATTCATCAAAACAGACACTTACGTTGGGGTCTCGGGTGGTCAAGAAGATGGTGAAAGAGGGAGACAAATCAATATCTTGGTCTCCCAGAGAGATCAGGACACGGCCACCAGTGCGGCGCAACTCTCTGTTCAGAACTGGGTTCAATATGGGATCGTAATTCTCCACATCCTAGAGAGGTAGACCAAAAAAAATTAAAAGTAAAATCATTTTTGTTACTTTGAACTGTGGAAACAGATTGACGTACAATTATCCTTTTAAAAAAGACAGCTTTGTCCTACTTTGAAAAAAAAAGCAGACAGCATTTACTCTGGACTGATACACAAATTAAGACCATGATCCTGTCAAACCAAATCAAATCTTTCAAACAAAAAAAAGAAAACGAAGTCGAAGCTTCCAACATTTCAGTTTTCGTACATATATCAAAAATGCTTCCCTATAAACTCAGACAATGGATACCTTCAGGCTTTATGTTAAGAATAAAAATAAGGGCGACTTCAAAGCTATCTTAAAAGTTTGTCTATAAGAAAAAACTGCACCACTGACCTGTACCAGGAGGGGATTACCAAATCGCAGAGCACTCTCAAGGTTCTTACGGAATGCATCGTCCAAGAAACTGTAAGATTTAAAAACAAGAACTGAAGGAAAATCTCACATTATCACACATACACTTAAAGGAGCTATTAGACCCAAGAAAAACAAAACCTTACGATAATCTTCATCAAACCTAAGGGAGACTCTTACAAAATGAACATGTACAAGCCACTGGAGACTTGACCATCATAACAAAGGCCACCACCAACCCAAGGTGGACACATAAGAAGTTTTAAACTTTCTACACTCTCTTAACACATGTCAGGTTATTGGACCAATACCATTATCCCACCACAAAACAATAAAAACAAAACAATCTGTTGTCAGGAAATACTTGATGTTAAAAACTGGAAGAAAAAAATCTTACTGATCACACTGGTGACACTGTTGATAAGTTCAAACCAATATGAAATCTCTTTGGAAGACCCAAGACACAAAACTTGCTTTAAAAAGGAGGGGGGAAAGGTATTGAGACTATCTATAACATCAATTAAAAAGTAGACCTGGTCTTAGTGATCTTCCTCTCCTTGAACTCATTCATGATGAACTCTGTAGCCTGCCCGGACGGGTCAATGATGAGTGGGTATCTGTTGAAGCGCTTCAGCATGATGGCGTTCTCAGTGCACAGTTCGTCCGTGGGCAGAGCATTGGCCTGCCACTTCAGTCTCTCATCAGCATTGGACAGATACTGTAACAGGCATAAGGATAAACAATAAATGTTTTTCTTTCCATAGAAAATGGCTGGAGGTCAAATAGATAAGACTGCTCCTGCTACACAAAAGGAAATGAAAATAGTCCATCCTACTCTAACGGCCACCTGTCCAAGATAATTTCCTGTACAAACGACCACTTGCAATTTCCTCCTTTGTATTTTTTTAATGTAATGATACTGTCGATGATATCCACATGTCTAAGACAACTGCTTTTCTCCTAAAAACTTCATACGAACGCAAGCAAAACAAATTGGAGTTACTAACTTTTTCTTTTGCAAAGGTAACGATGTCCTTAAATCACCCTATAAAAAAGTATCCTCCAAATGATAGCTCTTTGAAAACCAATGCTGATAATGATTTCAACAAGTACATCTACAACCATGACATTATGGCCATCACAACTGACCTCTGTCTTTGCCAGGTCTGTCCTGAACTGGATGTTGGCTTTCTGCAAGTGTTCACACCAGTTGGAGAAGAGAGTGTGCCTCATGAGCTGGTCAAAGTATCCTGAAGGTATGAAGAAAGAGAACATCAGTGAGAGAGAGACTCTTGGCAACGTTCTTCTTGTTCATGCCATCTATTTCATTCTTGGATTACAACATCTACTCCAAGTTCACACCTAAAAAGATCACTTAAAATATCTTCAGATAAGAGTTTACTTTGTCATGACCAAAAGCCCAATATCTAGCACTGGACTCAAATTCAATACTGAGCATTTCTTTTTATATATAGTTTGTGCGCACAGTACACAGGGCACGAGTACCTCATGAAAGTCGTGACAAAACACCACATCGAAATTTTTAAAATTCATGTCACTTTAGGTTCAGGCCTGAGGTATAAAATTATTCAAACCTCAAGGACCGCATCATTCCACCATAATAAAGACATTTGTATCATCACCTCCTTGAGCATATAAAACAAATGAAAAGTACCCAGTAAAAGAATACTTACCACCATAAGCCATGAAAGCAGAAGAGAGTAGAACATCTCCAATGATGGTGGCCATCTGGTTCTTGAAGGTCTCGCTTCCAGCCTCCCATCTGAGCTTCTCACTCGTCAGACTGTTCAACAAAGCAACACTGCGCTCCACCTGGACAGTTCACAACAGTCAAACATTGAGCAACAAACATTTAAACAAGCATAAAAAAACTAATGTGACAATCATATCTGCATCAACAAAATGTAGAGAAGAAACTATAAATCCAAGTATGTGTTAAGTCCCATGATGTCAGATGGAACACTTGAGGTCAAATTGAGTCTATATTCAGGACGTACATAAATTAAACTTGGGGGATTACATCAAATAAAGGAACATTTTAAAAGCAAGATTACAATCTGAAACAAAGACTTTCTTAGAATCCAAAGCAATCAACACATCTAGATTCAAAGCTGAAAATAAAACTACATTTGCTTTGACAAAATATAGAAGACTAAAATACCTGCAGCACTTGCCTAAAATAAAAAAAATGTCAACAAAACACCATCACTGAACATACCTTAGCTTCCACAGCAGCCAAATCAGCCTTGATGGCCTGGGCCTGGCTGATGAGCATGGCGTACTCCTCCTTGTACTTGGAGATGCTGCGCTCCAGCTCCACAACGAGCTTGTTCACCTCCTCTCCCTTAAGACGGTTCTCCTCCGCCTGGTTCTCCAGGCCACTCAACTCATTGCGCAGAGGTTCAATCCTCTTCAACATTTCAGCATACTGGATCTGAGGACAGCAGTTAGTCAGTGGTATTAGCTTGATTCCAAAGACTAAAGACATTCCACTGCCTTGAGGAAAACAAACTACATTGAGACAGGCACATTGCATAGAGAGACACACAATTAGAGGTGTAACAAGGTGTTAACATACACAAAAAAGGAAGGAGAAGAAATAAGGACGATAGACATTTGATATGAAGGAAGGAACAAGCAACACCAGAGCACCCGCCAACCACTTAAGAATGACTTTATTCCAATGACCAAAGACATTCCACAACCTTGAGGCAAATGCACTATGTAGAGACAGGCACATTGCTCAGAGAGAGACACACTATATGAGACAGAAACAAGTCAGCCAAGAGGAACTGTTACAGAAAATGCTACTATAGACACTTTCAAGAGCAAAGTTTGTATTTTTTACAGACATAATGGAATTGTACTCGAAACACTGCTTCCTAAACATTCAAGTTGTGATAGCAGCAAGCATAACTAGCATAACATAGTAAGGTGAAGTAAAAGGGAAAGAGGAGACCATATCAAAGCACTCGCTAGAAAGAAAACAGGACTACAGATAGGAATATTAATGACAAGGGCACCAATAAAAGTGGAATTTTAACTTTTATTTCAATTTCTATCTGCAAGGCTGTAAAGATGAGTTCCCATGAGCCATCAGACCACTTGGGTTGTTTGAGTGAATAGAAGTATAATGACATATTCAAAGTCATTTCGTACGATGAAAAAGCAAGAGTGATTTTCATTATCAACAAAGAGAAAAGTAAAGCAGAAGAACCTACCAGTGGCATCATTGAACCATTAAACGAAAAGGCCACAAACAGGAGTAGCAATGACAAGGCATATGGAATGTAGCAAAAGTGAATATCAACAAGCAACCACACTCATTGGTTGTACATCATTTCTAGTCCACAAAATATTTTATTGTAAAAGAAGAATAAAGAACCTGTTGACATGATACAAGTGCACTGATGGACAAGTAGTGGCAAACATTTTGACAGAAAACAGCCCTGAAGAGATTTTCCTAAGATTACCTGAGCAATGGCCCACTTGACCATGGGTCCACAAGCCAAACTGGCCCTGTTCACCTTCTCGTAGTTGTAGTCAGGGTTGTTCAAGTACTTGGTCTTCATCTTGTTGCGGATGTCATCCCTATATCGTCAGAAAACAAGAAATGAAGCTCTGTCCGCGTCTCTTAGCTGTTGTGTACAGAAAGTCCCTGTTCTAACAAATACTCCAGAGAGCATACAATGTACCATAACACCAAGGTGATAGCATTTAAAGAGACTAATCTTTCTATGTCACTACTTTACAAAGAAACAGCAAGCCTTTCGTTTTGGAAAACTAAACTCTTGGTAGAGAATTTATTGTTTAAGTTTTAATTCTATTTTTATTGCACCACCAACACAAAAGTGTTGTAACAGTGTCGAAGATTAGAGGTGTTACTCAAGAAGTAACACACAAAGAAAACAAGGAGGAGACATAAAAAAGATAGATGTTCCATAAGTAAAACAGAACAAGCCCTACCAGAACACCCACTAGTCACTCTCTCAATAGCATGGGTGCTTTTTTTAAATGATAAAAACCTATCCATGGAGAGTGTAAAAAAAAAGGCAGTGATTATCTCTTCATTTCCCCCCCTTTTTTTACTTCCTTGAAATACTTCTATCCTTTCTCCTTGTTGGAACGCTGAATAGATGCCCATCTCCTCCGGCACATGCCATTTGTGACAAACGACTGCAATGCATTTCTTTTTATGTAAAACTTGATTCGGTAACTAGCAATCTTACAAGGCCTTTCCGAAAAACCTTAATTTCTCTGAAAATACAACCCCACATTGGAAAGAGAATAAATATGACAATCCACGACAACCAACTTTAAAACATCAATGTTAGGAAGTCAAAGGCCATGAAATCTCAACGAAAATCAATTGGGTTTCCCTCAAGAAGTATGTGTATGGAATGAGTGTTTAAATATCACTGCATTCACTCGTGCTTGACAGATTATAGCAGATGGTAAAATACAAAGTAAACTGTACTTAAAAAGATTTTGAGTCCAAAGGCTTCTTGGGAAAATCTAAATAAGAAATATTTTTCTCGTGTCTACAGAACTGCACGATGCCCACCACATTGGTATCTTAAATTAATATATTAAAATGGCATATTGAAATGACAAATCCACGTTACAAGAAAACAAACCAGCAGATCAAGTCAACCTAGAACCACTTAAGTCCTAGGTCGAAATAATCAGTTCATGATGGTATTCTTTCAGCCAAGGAAGGGAAAGCTGAGAGCTGATTCACCTTATATGAAAAGACTCCAACAGTACTGCACGTAGGTAATGACAACAACAAAAAGCTAGGCAATGGTATGGCTCTTTCAAAAAGGACATCCAGAATCTTGATTTTATGACTGCATACAAATAATAGTTTACACCAAAAAAAATTTGGTAGACATAGGTGCTTTCATGCCCCCATTGACACAATTTAGATCATTTAGGAGGCAAGCTTGAGCGCCCTGCCTACCAGGGCCAACTGGGGCTGAGAGGGTTACAATATCACAGCATTTAAAACCTAGATACTTGATTTAAAAAAATGTTCCACACGCAAGGAATCCTCTCAAGGTCTTCTGGGTGAGAAGGCAAAGCACCTAACCAATACACCACCCATGTTGGAAGCAACGAGAGTCTACCAAAACATCAACTTAAACAACAAAGCCCAAAATTGGTACAAAGTTGTATCTAAGACTACTCATATCTTAACCCTACGGACCTGAGCGTACACCTCAGCCTGCGGAATAAAACTGACAGCCGACCAAAGAGAGCTCATATGCACAGGTTCTTCAGGCTCAGGGGACCAGACCTCAAAGAGTAACATTAATAGATAAAGGATACATTTGAAAAGCGCAAATTCCCGCTCAAAAGCAAGCCTCTATGCGCTTTACAATCTGCGAAGTCTTTACATTTAATATGTAGATTTTACTATCGTCAACGCGGATAGTTACCTGAATGTTAGTAATTTTTACCTGTCAGCACTTGTGTCCTCCTTCATTGAGACTACAACACTCTCGCCAAAGAATAAGAACATGCCACACGATATACTCACGAGATGTCGTCTGTTTTCATGTTAACAATAGACGTGATGAAGCTGTCTTTGATGATGACCTGTCGGATGACCTTCCAGTCCGTGGCGCTCTCTCCCAGCAACAGGCAGATGGCCTCCAGGGCCAATTTGACCACCGGAGGAGGATTACCCATGGACCTGATCTCCACCAAGTCCTTTTTCTTGATGCCCTTCACAGCTGAGAGCAACAGCGAGCAGTTCCAGAGAAGCAGCAGAAGAGGTCACGGAGGTACCAAAACGTGATCACGTTAGCACAGAAAGGCACAGTAGAACAGGGAGTAGTTTTCTTTCAATCAATTTTCCACTACTTTTATATACCGACATACCAATAAGTGCGACCTCACCCAGTGAACTTGGTGCTTCCAAAGGATAATAAAATGTGAGGGTGACTAGGGGCAAAAGGGTGACAGGATAACTCAAAGGGCTAGGAGCATTCGTAACAATACAACTGGGAGAATACAACCAGTATAGTCATGTCAAACGAAATCATTTTTGTTCAACCCATATGTTAAAAAAATTAAAAAACAAAAGTATTGTTATTAAAACAAAAAATTAAAAGAAAAATAATAAAGCATGCATGAGTAATACTTTGATGAACCCAATGATAAAACAATATACAGGAAAAACCAAAATCCCTCCACAGGCTACAACTGATAGCTTTCCATTACACTCATGCAATAAAAACCCATTTCACAAGGCTTCTTCAGGAAGATGATGTTTCACTCACACTCTCAGTGACTATTCACATTGAAAGCAGAAAAAAAGACACGGTGTTGACAAGAAAAAAAAATCAGGTGTCTCAGAAATAAACAAAGTAACACTGAAATGCCTTGGAAATTAACAGATCAACTTCCACTTCAGTTCTTTTTACACTTAAAAAATGACAGCGCGCTTTCTTCAATGAGAAGGGAGGGGAAGGGCAAAGGAAAAATAAGAACCTCTGAATCACAGACAGCGCAACATGGAGGCCAGCAAGGGGTAAACGGACAAGGGGGACTTCACCAACAGCAGCCTTTCTCTACCTACCTTCTGTGGTTGTCATGCAAGCAAAGCCATGGGCAAGAGCAATGGATGTGAACAGCTAAGGCAAACATAAGGAAGCCTCACAGGATGAACACATAACACATTCACCATACCTTTGTCGTTGAGAGGAACACTTCGACATCAAGATTTTCCAGCATCCATGCTTCAGATAATGAAAATCTTAAAAAATTTTTGGTGTCTTTTTGTCACGCAAACTCCACAAATATCTTGATTTTTAAAATATTTTTTTTCTCCTCTCTGAAGCTTCATCTTCACTTACGTAATGTCATCAGTCTTGAAATTGACAATGGTAGAAATAAAGTTCTCCCTCATGATGATGCCTCTCAGAGCTTTCCAGTCCATGTCAGACTCTCCGAGCAAAACACAAATGGATTCCACAGCCACCTTCACAGCCGCAGGGGGATTGTTTAAGGTTCGAACCTCCACCAGATGCTGCTTCTTGATAGACTTCACAGCTGGCATGGACAAAACAGCAAAAGCGCACAGGGTGCACATAGATGGAGGGAGAGCAAGGCAAAATAATAAAAAACAAAAAACAAAATAGTTTGAAACTTAAAATGGTCAGGGCGAAACTGAAACGGTCAAGCTGACAACAGTGAAAGCAACAAGTGCATCCATATCGACATCTATATCATGCACTTCGGTAAAACACTACTCTTTTAAGCACAAAACCCTCAGACCTGAACAAAAAAGTTTTTCCTACACAAAGAACTGCCAGTTAAAATAGATGCACAAAAATGAAACCAAAAATAAAACTTCAAATAAAATCTTAATAATTCCCAAACATGCAATTAAAATTCAGCACCTTAACCTGACCAAGAGAAAAAAGAATGCTATGAATGTTGATGTACTCAGGTTGACCTTCAAGGTAAAAGTTGAAATTAAATTAAGTGCTTTTACTTTTTCCATTATCTTGCTTCACCTGAATGTATTTTTTTACGTTTCATTTCTGTTTCCACCTTATTGCTAAAAAAAACCCAATGAACCTGAGTGAAAATACTTTTGTTCATTTCTCTTTGAATGCTTTTTAAGTAATACAATAAAGATAGAAATTCTTTTAAAGCAAAATAACTTATTAAAGTACTGGAATGTGCGTGTGGTTGTGGGTATGTGGCTACTCAAAATATGCGTGAATAGTACAACAACATGCAACCCATTCACCAAATATTTTCTCTCATCATTCTCTACCATACGATAATAACATGGAATGTACTGTGTATAATAACTAAGTGTGTTTAGGAATGTAAAGTCAGGGATTTGGTAAAACATGGGGAATGGAAAGTATGAGGTCATAATGTCGATATAGAGTAAAGGACAAGAAGGAGGTCATCAAAATCAAATTTAAATATTACCTTCTGATGTCACAAAAGACAGTTCAAAACAAAAACTAGGCATCTTCAACGTGAGGATTTTTGTGTACTTAACAAGTACTTAACAAGTTCACAAAAACCTTAAGATTAAGCCAACCATTGCAATGGAAATATTTTGTTAATACTTGCATAAGCTCTGCTCTGTCTCTGTTATATTTTAGATGGTCAAAGCTTTTGTATTCATAAATCCATCTCAACTCTTTTGTGAAAAATCAGTCAACTTTTTTGTGAAAAATCAGTATGTCAGAGAAGCAGATATTATTCTTTGAGGGTAAGGACAAAAATACAGAAATAAAGCTACAAGTTATTTCTACTCACGGAAGACACCTAGTTTATTGCTGTGGGTTTTCTTCCATTGTTCCCAGTCATATATTGTGTATCAAATCATTTTAAATATCACTAAAGACAACATAATTATATTTCATCTTGCATTTAGAGCAGCAATTTTCCAACTTTATTAAATTATTGGATAACCACAAAATGTTAAAGTTGTATCACGTGATAAAAAGCCTTGTCCATGACCATTTCCTTTATCAAGAAATACAAAGAGTGCCATAACCAAACTATAAATAAATCAAATCACTGCAATCTACCAATAAGTCTATACAGAATTGAAGAGACATTTACAAATATAACTTTTGAAGAAACCAATTGAAGAAAAAGAACATTATTTTAGTTATAACATCTGAGAAAATTACTTTTGGAAAAAATAAATTTTCCAGAAACAAAATCTTTACCCATTAGAGATCATTATAATTATTGCTGCATTTTCTAAACTGATATCAGCAGTTTCTTTTATTTCTTTTACTTTATCTCAGGTAGAAATTTGCCAATCTAAATGCAAAATAAAGATGTAAATGGTAGTCATTAAAAGCCACAAATCTCTCTCTGTCTCTCTGTCTCTCTCTTTCTTTCTCTACCCCCCCCCCCCTCTCTCTCTCTCTCCGTCACTCTCTCTATCTCTCCCCTTGCCACAACACATCTCTTTCACTTGAAACCCAAAAGGGAAAAAGAAAAGACATGAAAATAAGAAAAATGCAGTAAGACTAACTTACCATTCTGTGCCTCAATGACAGCTGGCTCCACCTGCTCCAGGTCTGCCATGACACTGCTCTGTTTCTCCGAGATCACCTTGGTCTGGTCCTTCAGAGCCTGCTGGATTTCCTGAGATGTCACCTTCTTCCGCTCAGCCTCTTGCTGGTCTTTCACCTAAGACACAGCCACAACGATCACCAATTTGTACATGGAATTTTTTACAAATTTCAATCAAACCTGTACCCTTTCATTTCTGAAAAACTACAAATTATACATTAAACATTTTTTTTCCCTTCTGAGAATGCAGCAAGAACATCATGATCGACAAATAACACATGTGAATACATTTCAGTGTTATCAATGGTTTGACTCTGTTACTTCACGGACCAGATAGTGGATAAGCTCTGGGGATAATTTCCTGCCAGTGGAGAAGCATTTGGTCACTAATTGTAACTCTTCCAAGCTAACCTGCAATCTATCATCAACATTGTATTCAATTCAGTGTTTCCTTTTTTCTCCGTACTTGTAAAACTTATAATACTTACTTTTTGCTCAAACTCTTGCTAAATATTTCACAAAGAAACAGGCACCACCTTAGACTTCTGGGATAAACTAAGACTAGTGGCCACCTTCCTCTCCATACACAACTGATGTACAACAAGAGCTGGAAAATTCTGTCATGGAAAAAGGTAATAACCCTAATCAGATCTTTATAACAGAACTCCTACCATCTGCTTGAGCTTGGCGTTGGCAGCGTTGTTCTTCTCCTCCAGCTCAATCCTCTTGATGGACAGCGACTTCTGCAGTTCCTCCACCTGCTCCACAGTCTCGTGGATCTTCTGCAAACCCACATTCAAGTGAAGCTGTTGCTCCTCCAGGTCAGAACGCTTCTCGTTGTACAGCTTAGCCTGACATACGTAAATAAATTTAGTATAATGGCATTTGCAACACAAATAGGATAAATAAGAGCCAAAGATTATGTTCTAGTAAGTTTTATGCCACTTGCAACACAATTAGGTCATACAAGTGCTGAAGATAAGAGGTGTTGCAAGAGAGTAACAAACATAAAAAAGAAGAGATGACAACGATAGATGTTGGATAGGCAAGGAGGAGCTAACCACACCAACCACCCACTCCAAAGATTAGAGGTGTTACTGGAGAGTAACAAGTAAAGAAAAGAAGGAGGAGAGATAAGGACAATACATCTTTCATAGGAAAGAAGAAACAAATCACACCGGAGCACCTGCCAACCACGCACACAAACAAACAAAACAGAAAGTTTTCATAGAGCTCAATTCATAGAGCTCAACAGTGAATTGAAGCATCAAGAGCAAGAAGGAGACAAAGACGTTCTTTTCCATAAGCTACAGCTTATCATCACCGTAGCACCCGTAAGGCAGGACCAAACAGTTACTCAATTTTTTTTTTGTGACAGACATATTTCTTTCATACTCAACACCTATGATGAAGTGCCAGCCTGAGGTCAAAATAAGGGCATCAAATGGAAACAAAATGGCCAACACATAAAAGTCAGAAATCTGACGGCCATAATAAAAAGAGTTACTATTACAGGCAATTGCAGAACTGCTTCTGTCTACCAGTACTATTGTCAACTGCTGTGTAACAACAGTAATCAAAATCACAAATACTAAAACTAGCTCCATAGTTGTTATCATCAGCATTAGGATGCCAGAAACATTCTCAAACACTTTCTCTCTCTTAAGAATTGCTTTCGAATCCAGGACAATGTCACACAGCCATGCAAAAATACTATTAAAAAGGTGTAATAGCAAAAATATCATATTCATTGCAAGCACAAGCAGAAATGAGGATGGCTGGCATAACAAAATTATCTGTTGCCTTGTTTTCATTCTAAATTATCTCCAGTTGGACGTTACCCAGATTTAAACAAGCAAATTGGTTTTATGAAATCTAAAACCAAGAAATTTTTACAAATAGGACAGCATACAAATGAACAGTGTTAAGGTTAAAACAAATTTATGAAAACAGTATTTGTAGTTTAACTTAGCACTCACAAAGTGGTGAATGAAGTCCAGGTAATGTCTGGGAGTGATGGCCATGACACGGCCACTTCTGCGCGCCACTTTGGAGTTTGCCTGATGCAAAGACTGGTGCACATAGACAAAGCTGTCGATGACGGCCTCTCTGTGGGATGGTGAGGGTGTGAGGTTCTCGTAGGCGGCAGGGAACATGTCTGGTGGCTTGTACTGGGGACGGACAGCATTGTGGAAAGTAAGTACAAGGTATCAACACGGTCATGAGAATGGCACAAAAGCCAACTCTTTGAAAACATTCTACATCAGACTTTTTTTTTTAAAAGATCTGTTTCTCTTTTTACTATTGCTGTCTAATACAATCTAAGAGTCTGAATTATAAACATGTCTTAAGGGAAAGTTTTTAGGGCAATACTCAATGAATACATGATACAAAGCACTATGTTCCCTTACCACATACTGAAAAGCTTGTCGGGAACCTCAGATATGGTCAGCTTGCGCATCACACCATGGATACAGTGTTTAGTACAAGAGAGGCGATAAATTGGAGTAAGGTGAGCAAAGGTTATCTCTAAGTAATAAAGAAAATGAAGTATTTTTTTAACATCTGAAAAATTGCCAGTCTATTTTCGAGGATGATTTTTAGAGAGTGAACCATCTTGCAATGTGCTGTGTTTGACAATGTAGAAAGAAAAACAAAAAGAGTACGAATTCAACTTACAGATCCCTTTTCCAGGTCCACTTTGTTGGTGAACTCCTTTCCAACTTGGTACAGAGCTCCATTGGACCAGTCACCAAACCAATTCAGGACACATCTGGAGAAATGATCACAAAACGTTTGTTAAGTAAAATCCATGAAAGCAAAATTACTTTACTGCATGTGAGTTTAAATGTGGCGGCAGTGTGATGAAATCAGGCAAAATTCTGTTGTCTCATGTCAGGGTTGAAAACATATATAAATTACAGGAAAGCTTTCTGTCCAGTGAGCAGCTAGCACAGATTAATGCTTACAGCATTTCTTGCTCAGTCAACCAGTTTGCCAAGATTTATGCACAAACGGTCAGCAGAGTAAAGTAGGGGCTACTTAAGTTGAATTCAGGGAGCTTAGTTGTCCAGCGATCAATGTAGGAAGACAAAGCAGAAAATGTTGGGAGATAGGAAAGAAAAAGGTCTCGTTCATATTACCCTCCACTAACCTGCAATGCCTCGACAGATGAGAAAAAAACTGTAAAAGAAACAAAGTCACCAACCTGTTGAACAAAGCAGGAGAAGTTGCTGCTCTGTCCTTGAGACCCTCAGAAGATGGGTTCATGGTGAACACCACGTGAAGGTTTCTGATAACCTAATAACAGGGAGGGGATAAAATCATGAACAGCATGTGCATGTCTCTGGCAACCTCAATAATAAAAAAAACAATACCATAGAATTGATCTACCCATATGATTTCAATGAGTGGAACAGTTTCAACACATGACCTAGTCTTGAACTTATTACGACAGTGTTCTATGAAATTCGGTCTTGAACTTGTTATCGACTCAATAACAGACACTGAGTACAGGGAAAAAGCAAAACCCTCTACTATAAAAAAAAAAAAAAAGGAAAAAGCAAGAAAGACAGGCTGAAACAAAACAAGGATAGAAAAACTTATCAGTGGTGCCCTACAATCTCCCTCAACAAGGAAGTGCAGTGAACCATAACAGAGCACCTGTCACCCACCACCTACCAGTTTATCTGTCAATACACTATTTTGCAATTAGAAACAATTTGAGAAAAAGAAGCTATCAAAGGGAAATTTTCTCAAAGGAATGTAAAATAATAAAAAGAACTCTTTCAAAGAGTAAAAACTTTCATGTCTTTCATATCTTCATATATTTTCAACCTAGCATAAACCCAAATTACATCACAACTTACAAACCTCCACCAGAGGTTTTTTTCTTCTTTAGTATGAAAGATTTTCAAGGGACTGGAACTTGGAAAAAGGAGGAGAAAGAAAGTCCATTTTACGAGCAACGCTCAGGATGAAGAGAAAAATAAAGTTACCTGAGAGGTGAACCACTTGTAGAGCTCCTCGGCAGAGTCCAGCATGTGTCCCTCTCTGATGGCACCTTCCTTGCACTGAGTCATCAGTGTGGTGTACTCGTCGCCCTCAAACAGGCCCGGGACTTCTCCGTTGGCCAGCAGTGTGTTCATCCTCTCCAGGAAGCTCGAGTCCAGGACGTTCGACTCGTCCATGATGAAGCAAATTTTTTCTGCCTAGAAAATAATCAAATAAAATTTTGAGTTTTGAGTAGGAGTTTTACAGCACTTGCTACACAAATAGGTCAAATGGTGTATGTCCCTCATATTAGAGGTGTTACTTCAGAGTAACATACAAAGAAAAGAAAAAGAAGAAATACGGACGACAGATGAGTGATAAGAAACAAGGAGAAAGCCACACGTGTGATCATCCACCGACCTCCTACAACTGAAATTTACAGTGGGGAGAACCTCAAGCACACTTTGGCTTACTATATATATTTATAAAATACATACAATAAATTATCATTGTTACAAATTACATTATGATATACAAATAGCACACAAAGAGATGGTTTAATGTTGCAACAAATAGGAAAACATTTCCTTTCCTCTTCTCCCCTTATTGTTCCCAAGCCCCTCCCCTCCCCCCCAACCTCAAAACCTCTTGGGGTCAACTTCTATGTAACACAAAGGCTGTGCTTAAAGCCCTACATAGACCTCTGTTAAACATACCAGTATAATAGACAATTCATAGTACAAATAATTAGCAGATTTGTAACTCAAAAGTGGTTCCCTCACCTTACATCCAGCCCTGCGAAGTACGGACCGCAAGTCCTCATCAAACTCGTTGGCCGTGTACTTGTTGTGCACCTTGATCTGGACCACACTGAGGGCATTCATCCACGCCACAAAGCGGGACAGGGTGGTCTTTCCTGAGCCACTGACACCAATCAGCAGCAAGTGGCCCTGGGGCTGACGGAAAATCCTGTCAATCCTCAACACATGGTCAAGAACCTCGTCAAAGAGTACGAGTGGCACATCCAACTCTTCTTCGTAGAACACCTGGGACAAGAGAATCAGTGGTTCTGAATCACTTGAATCACGATATCAAAAGAACACATCATACACTTCAGTAACTTCAACACATCACAGACAGCTCATCATTTATCAATTACAATGCTAGGAAAAGTATAACAAAGTAAAAGTCTGTTGTCTCAATGTCTGGAAGGACACAACAGCAATACAGTCTACCAAGACTTTTGCAACCTTCAAGAGTAAAAATGTATAAATCTCCAACTTTATTGCTTCGAGACACGAAGAATAAGTTTCTTTAAATTCAAGATTAGACTAAGATATTTATTGATTCTCCATTGCACACCATCATAAGAACCTAGTAGCTTGCTACTGCTACTGGCAAAAAGTATACCTTGAGCCTGGCCTTTGTGTGCTCCCGGAGCTCCTCCCTGTCCACAGGCATGTAGTCCTTGGACAGCCACTTGCTGAACAGGATGGGTCTGCTCAAGGCTTCTTCCCTGTTGATGCTTGGGAAATGCTTCAGAGCTGTGGCATCCACATTCTGGTCAGTCCAAAGTCTCTCTTCATCTTCAATCAGTCTGGAAAAGGAGAGAGTAAAGATTTGTTTAAAAATCAAGTTACGAGAAAAATGCTTAAGCCCAATACTTTATTACTCACCAGGAAAAGCAAACAAACGAATTAACCTAATTTTTTTAACAACAGCAACAATGTGGCATCTTCAAATGCATGCGGTTCTACTGAGACATAAATGTATTGCAATCAACTAAAGAGTTATATTATGTAATAACTGAGCAATCTGAGTAGACAGAAGGAACATTGTTAAAATCAGACCAGCCATAAGAGTTAATGATAAGTCACGTGCCACTCTGATTAAAAAGGACACAATATAAAAACTATCATTTAAACTTGTACCTTACATATTTTACTCATAATTTTGTTGTCTAAATGACTTAATTTCAGAACAAAAATTAAGTACATTTAATGCAAAAGCACCAACACAGTATCATTTTTAAGTAATTGTACAAAAGGAAAAATTGGAAAAATCAAATTAGACAATTCCTTTCTATCAATTTGAAAGGCTTATAAAAATACAGAAAGATTCCATTCAAAATGTTATATTCTGCATAATTCATTGAAGCTCTGCCTTGCTTTCTCTCTTCTTCCCTTTGCCAATATGTAGGAGTTGTTCTTTCATGTTACTCTCACAGAATATAGATACCTGAGTAATTTTTTTCAACTCTGTTACTAAATCTGTTAATTTTTTAAACACAGAACATCCATGGCTACTGACCTGTCCTGGAAGAGCCTCAAAGCCTCGTGGGCCCAGATGCGCACAAGACCTTCCAAGCTGAGGGTTTCGAGAGGCCTGAGAGCCTCACAGATGCCGCGGACCCAGCGAGTCATCTCACGGGGACTGTAGATGTAGTGCGGCTGCATGTCTTGTGTGAAACGATCCTGACAAAAACAACAACACAAGATTACTCCACAGTAAAAGCAACTCAAACAAATGCAATGCTGTCATATATAAAGAGAGCAAGTTTTTGTAAAACTAATATATTCACTACAAGGACAATTTTTTACAGTGTACTGTAGGAATTTCCTAAAAGAATTTGGGTACCAGTGAGTACAAATTACTCATGGCATGAACTACACACTATCAATAACATGATGACGCAGAACTTAACAGCAAGGCGATGTAAAACTTATTAGTGTAATGAAAATGAATCTTCCAGTGAAAAGACAAAAAAGATATATAAATTACACACGAGAGGACAAAGAACTTACCTGTGACATGATGTAAAACTCCACCATAGCGTTGGTGAGGGGATCGGCATAGGGCTTCAGACTGGGCACAAGGCGCAGCATGGCGCGGTTGAAGGTGCCGTAGATCTGCTTGAGAGACAACTCTCCTGGGTAGTCCACATACACCACAGGGACGTGGCGGAGGAACCTAAACAACAGAAGAAAAACACACACACACATACACATAGAATCAATGATTGCCCATCTCAGGAAAGCCACCTCAAAGTACCTAAATTTCATCAGAATGTAATGAAAACAATATGTCAAAAATTAGAACCTTATGCAAGACAAAAGCTATCACACGAAAATATTTTAAAAAGAAGAAAAAACCCACAAGATTTCCAGTAACCTTTTACACCTTCATCATTCACTTACATCTCGAGTAAGTTCACTCCGAAATGACATTAAGACTCTACTTCAGGCATAATATCAAGAAAACGAAGGTCAAAAACAAAACAAATAGAAAAGGACGAAAGAACACAAAAATCCTGCTATAGCATATGAGCCAGCAAAGAGGAAAACATTACGCCTAAGTTGGAGAACATAAAACTACAACAACTGATTGTAATTATTTTATTAACTTCATATTAAGAAATTTCATAACTTTGTCACATTTTATGTCTATAAATGGGCACAGAAGAGTGAACGCCCTCAGAAACAACCTAAGAAAGAAAGTCTCAGAAAAAAATCACTACAGGTTCTCTTTTTATTCTCACAAATAAGCAGTTTTAACTTGGAGACACTCACCTGTAAGACAAAGGCTTTCTGCCTGGGTCAGTGGGGGGGTTACAAGCACCAACAAACTGGATGCGCTCAAACTTGACCCATGCCTGGTCAGATGTGCGGTAGAAGCCTCCATGCTCCATCATTTGTCTCAAGAATGAAATGACACGCTGTGTGCCTGGAAATTAAGTACAGTTTCTATTGTACAAAGTCAAAACGGTAACCAATTTGAATACCTACTTTTTACAAACCCCTTCAAGCACAGTATCCATAGACATGAGTTATAATATCCTATACCAGGCACTGACACTGCCGCTGCTCTTTGTTCTCAACAAAAATTTTGCTGCCCTGGTAAGCGCCATAGGCGGGTGAATGAGAGACAAAACACCAGTCTCGCAAATGTCAGGTGTATGTGCAACCTTTCCCTCCTTGCCCTTTATTTGGTTCCAAATAAGAGTCAGATGGTGCCCTCCACGGTGAACCAGATATTAATACATCAGAATGAAATCGTTGCCAACAAGGGTATGGGTAGGGTACACTCAAGCATGTGAACAAGTCCATACTTCTTTTTTTTTTCTTTTAATAGTAGAGGGTTTTACAGCGCTCGCAACTGCATACGGTCATATGAGCGCCAAGGGGTGGGTGTCAACAGAGAAGTCTTTACAGAGAACCAGACTTAGACTGCTCACCTCTCTAGCTTAAACAGCACAAAGTCTGCTTCGACTATCAAGGCAACCCAAAATAGCAGGTCACAAGAGAGTGACAAACATACAAAAGAAGTAGAGGAAAATGACAATAGTAAGGATCAGGAAAGAAAAAGCAGCAGTTCCCTGTTGTAGATCAGGCACAGTTATGAGCGTGACATGAATCAGCCCATTTACAATTCTACTATGCTTAAACGAGAAATGTCCCCCCTTTGGGAATGGCCTAAAGACACTTCAGTCAGTGGCACTGCCCCGGGGGGGGTGGGGGGGGTGGGGGGGTCCATACTTCCATTCAAACATATAATGGTGGACCTTTATAAAAGGTGTACAGAGACTAAACTAACTTAACATCTTTGTGTTTCCCTCACCATAGCTGTCCATGTCTGGCAGGTTGATCTCATCACAGAACAGGACCAGCCACTTGTTGAGCTGTACAGGAGACAAGACAAGACCATTGGGCGTCCGCCGGAACTCGCAGTAGTGGTCAAATGTCTTCAAGAGCAGCTCAGGGGTGGTTGCACTGGAGAAGTTCAAGCCTACCACCTGACAAAAAAAATGTTAAAGGTGAATAATGAAACACGATGTGAAAGAAAAGGTATAACAATGAAATCAGAAAATATAAATCTATAAAGTGGTGAGCAGATATACAACATAGCTGAGCCCTCACAAAGGCATAAAAGGAGGCTCAAGGGAAGGAGGTGCGATATTATTGGGAAAAGAAAGCATAAAATACTCCTTTGCATAATGTTTTTTTCTGTAGAAGAAATTCTCGAAGTGTTTAAAATACAATATTTCTAAAACACTCTATAACATCAAATAAACATACTGACAGCAAACAACCCAACCCCCACCCCCCCCAAAAAAAAACCCAGCAAGAAGAGAGATCAGTTTGTACAAAGTACTCACCTCCTAGTTTAGTTTTAGTAAGGTTTTTACGGCGCTCGCAACAGCATAAGGTCATATGAGTGCCAAAGGGAATCAGGCTTATTCTGCTCACCTCTCTAGCCTCAACAGCACAAAGTCTGCTTCGACTATCAATGCACCCCCGAAATAGCGGTTCACGAGAGAGTGACAAACATTAAAAAGAAGTAGAGAAAAAATGACGATAGTAAGGATGAGGAAAGAAAAAGCAGCAGTTCCCCCTATGTTGTTCCGGAACAGTATGAGCGTGACATTGATAAATCAGCCCATTTATAATTCTACTGCGCATAAGAACATGTTAATATCCCCCTTTTGGGAATGGCCTAAAGATATTCACCTCCATGTCGGGAAGAGCTCTGAGAGCACTGAACAAGGTCATGGTCTTTCCTGAGCCGGGCGGGCCGCACAGGACCAGAGGCTTGTGCTCGGCCAGCCAGGTGTAAAGCAGGCTCTCGTGTCTCACTGTGTCAATGGTGGGGATGACCACGTCCGGGGCGGCCACTTTGTGGGTCTCAACCTCCACCTGGGGAACCTTAGACTGCCAGGGGGCCCACTCTCCAGTCACCGCCACCTGCATCATGGAAAGGACGATAAGTGCGAGTTTGCTTACGAGAAGCACATCAACGTGAAAACAACCATTTGGATTTGGAGCGGGGGGGAAATCAAAATTGACAGACAGAAATAACACAAAAAGAACTTATAATGAGAACAAAACTCCTTGTCCGTGCGAGAACATTTTTTTTTTAAAAGACACACCATTTTTCTGTTCCGTTTTTGTACTCTTTGCCTACCAAGTAAATTCACCAGGAATGGTTTTCCCTATCAAAAGAAAATTTGGGAACTTTCAAGCTAAAATTTGTATACTGAGACCAACCAAGTAAGAGTGACAATTCTAAGTCTCTGTCTACAGCTTATCAGTTTTTTCTCTCTAAGCCCTTGTTTGATTGTTTGCCTTCTTTAACCACACCCTTCCAGACCATACGCAGGTTTTGATCTATCACTCACATAGTGTGTCTGTGTGGAGGTATTTAGCTGTGGAAACAGAGTCCAACTTTCATCCCCGCCAGTATCAACTGAAAGAAAATCTTCCTCTGCTTCACTAGCAAAATGTAATCAAACTCAGCATTACTTTCAATGTCTACTTCTTCACAATCATCATTCATATAAAACTCATTCAACTCCTCTCGGCTGTGTGGGATCACTTTGCCACCCTACCTTACATTAAATACCAACTGATCTACATTCAAATGAACTCTAAAACAGTTTGACTTGGGTGTACGATCTTTGAGTACTCTCCCAACATTATATTTGCAAGGGAAACCACCATAATAATGTGACTTTATTAAAAGTATCACTTCAAATGGAGAGTCTTTGCTTGCAGGCATTCACGGAGGAATTGGACACAAATGGATACTAATGTACAAGAGATAACGTGTCAAGAGAGTGAACCATCTTGCTGTGTATTATCTCAACCTGTGGTCTGTTATTATTGCTGTTGTCATTACTGATATTATTGATCCATCAACAGCAAACCTGTGATATAATTTAAGCATTCTATTTGAAAAAAAGGTGATCCACACACATACCTCAAAGTCAATGATGGGCACGTTGGTGGCAGGAGGCAGAGGGATGGTTGTAACGCTCCTAATGAAGTCGCCCAACTCTTGCCTCACTTTGATGCGGCTGTCTCCCGACATGGACCACAACAAACTGTGCACCAAGTACTTGGTCATGTACTGCTCCATCTGGTCTTGCTGTGTACCGAAATAAAAATATTGAGATAAAACTTTATTATAAACATTCTCTTTCATCAACAAAAGTGCAAGTTTCATGAGAACAAATAATAGGTGATGATGAAGACAAAGCATACAGACTCTTCCCATTTCGATCAGAGAGAGAGAGAGAGAGAGAGAGAGAGAGAGAGAGAGAGAGAGAGAGAGAGAGAGAGAGAGAGAGAGAGAGAGAGAGAGAGAGAGAGAGAGAGAGAGAGAGAGAGAGAGAGAGAGAGAGAGAGAGAGAGAGAGAGAGAGAGAGAGAGAGAGAGAGAGAGAAGAATGATGAGCCAAATGTTGAAATATCTCTAAAGTCATATTGGTATAAACTATGACATTTTTAATATCACTGATATTATCCTGATAAATAGACAAATGTATCAGCTCAACAGGTCAAAGCACAGCCAACTGCGGCAGAACTTACAGGCATGGCAAAGTCATGTGTGTGGTTGTATGTCAGGATGTTCCTGATGCCCTGGTTGAGCATGGAGAAGAGAGAGGTGAGAGCCCGGAGCCTGGTGAAGTCCATGATGTGGTCAATGGTGAAAGCGTGCTCAAGACACCGGTTCACCAGACCACCCAGAGAGAAGTATGGCTGAAGGATAGCCACCACATCTCGCTGAATCTGAAAATAAATAAACAATGTC
Organism: Aplysia californica; assembly: GCF_000002075.1. NCBI lineage: Eukaryota > Metazoa > Mollusca > Gastropoda > Aplysiida > Aplysiidae > Aplysia > Aplysia californica. The sequence continues at coordinate 830,888 of NW_004797495.1, read as the reverse complement.
GTCATTTATCGGTTTCTTCAAAAATAAAAATAGTAGACCCCAAAAAAGGTGTGAAAGGGGACTGAGGATTTTTAAAAAAAGATTTAGTGAGAGATTTACAGCACTTGCAACATGGCAAGGTCATATAAGTGCCAAAGATTTGAGATGTTACAAGAGAGTAACACATTCAAAAAAGGAGGTGAGCTGAGGACAATAGATGCTGGATAGGAAAAAAGTTCAAATTTTAAAGAATGGCTGAAATCAGTATGTCAAAAAACAAACGTAACACTGCAGAAAGATGTCTAGTCTAAAAGAGCCAGCTGTGCTGCTATCTAAGAAGTTCCGCTTTTTCCTTCCCGCACAACACTCTAACATCATGAGCTATTCAAAACATAATTCTAACTTCTCATTAGTTACAACTCCAGTGCAACAGGTAACAGCAAAATATTTCAATCCCACAGACCTAATATACATAGAGGCTTGTGCTAGCTTTGCTCTTCTTCACACCAAATACACTCCACAGCCTGTGAGGTACAATGTGAGCAGTAATTGCAAGCAAGACAAGGGAAAAGGTATACAGATTATTTAGACAGGATCCCAGGGTTCCAGGTGGTAAATACTTCAAACTCGTAGGCTTAAATTATCAAGTTGCACCCCATACTACATTGCTGTAATTTTATACATACTCACAATGCTATTAACAAAAATACTAGATAACAGACAGAGCAGTTTACACCAGATTTCTATAAAGATTTGTGACTTCCGTCATTAGCACTGGCTAGAAGGAGATAAAACCTTTGCCTACCTGCAGTGTTGGGGTAACTTCATCTTCCTTGTTCTCTCCACCTAGGTTTCTGCTGTGCTTGAAGTCCTCCTCACTCTCCTCCAAGGGCACGTGGCGCAGGACCTGGATGTAGTTCTCGAAGATCATCTCTGTGGAGAGCACGTCCTCGCTGAACCATACCATGCCGCAGCGACTCACAGTGGCCAGGGTGGCGTACTTCAGGTCCTGCACCTCAAACATGATGCGCACCTGACAGAGCAAAGAGAGAAAAGATGATAAATGTCTTACTCCCCCATCCACACAATTTGGATTATTTAACAGGTGGGCTGCTTCCAACCTGCCATTGAATGCCAATGTGGGCACAGTGGGATACAATTCTCCCGCAATAAGGAGACACTTGATAGAATTAAACTGTCTTAGGAGGGAACAGACACATCTATTGCATGCGACCATGAAAAACCTGACCATTAATGACAGATACAAGGACAAAAGAGAATATTAAGTTTTATAAAGAAGTCAGGATGAATGAATGAATGGGTTTTGTTTTGTTTTAGTAGAGGGTTTTACGGTGCTCGTATCTGCATAAGGTCATATGAGCCCCAAGGGGTGGGTGTCAACAGAGAAGTCCTTACAGGGAATCAGACTTACTCTGCTCACCTCTCCAGCTTAAACAGCACAAAGTCTGCTTCGACTATCAAGGCACCCCGGAAATAGTAGGTCACAAGAGTGTGACAAACATACCAAAGAAGTAGAGGTAAATGACAATAGTAAGGATTAGGAAAGAAAAAGCAGCAGTTCCCTGTTGTAGATCAGGCACAGTTATGAGCGTGGCATGATGAATCAGCCCATTTACAATTCTACTGTGCATGAACGAGAAATGTCCCCCCTTTGGGAATGGCCCAAAGACACTGCAGTCAGTGGCACTGAATGGGTAAAACACATATGCAAAAACTAAATTGATGACATTCAAATAAAATTTAAATCTGATGTCTGAGGTCATATGTGAATCTGAAATGTGAAATGCATACAAAACTTATTAGCAATCATTAAGCATTAAAATTTCAAAACATCTCAAAAGGATAGTTTTAACAAATCTGTTTTTAAAGTTCTTTTTGTATCATGAAATATTCTCCAAAAAAAGAATCATATTTAAAGACAGAAAACATAATTAGAAAATTTAATCACAACAGAAATATTCTCATCAAGAAGGATCTGTGTACCTCAGCACATGGTAGAAAAAATCTCATATCAATCTTAAACATGAACAACAACAAGGCTTCCTATGTCTGACCATAAACAAAAGCTTCAGACTTGACTCACATTTGGAGGAATGGCCAGACGTTCACCGTTAGGCAAGGTGAGCAGTTTGTTCTCATCAAGCACAGAGTTCAAGTTCTCCACCCACTGAGGATCCACATCTCCGTCAAAAATGATCCACTGACGTTTGCTGAGTTCACCACGAACATTGTCAATGATCCTTGAGGGAAAAATTATATTCATTAAGTCAAGTACTAAGATAACAAAATCAACTTGAAAACAGCCTTGTACAGGCATTTTTTACTGAAAAGAAAGAAAATTAAAGGTAACATTTATGAATTGTATGGAATCTTGAGCCGAAAAAAATGTTTTGTTGCTGACCTCTGACAGGTCTAACACTTGGCCCTCATTTATGACACATACTCCACAACTATCAACGCAAAACAAAACAGACATCTACGAGAGAACAACACACGGATTCTACCATGAAAAAAAACAACATAATACGAGAATCAATGAATGCCTCAGGCACCTACACTCGCATCTTCAGAATCTCCAGAAAAAGCAATGGAAATATTTATCTTCAGAAACATAAAAGAGCTGATTTTACTGGTATAAACATTCTACTCACTTTCTCACAACATGAGTGAACAGACCATCTGTCCATTCTCTTGTGTTTGGATCCAGGTTGCCATACAGTGCATCTTTGGAAATGGACTGAAAACACACACAAATCAATTGGTCAAAATGATGAATCAATGAGATTTTCATCAAGATCATCAACAACATGAAAGCTGGCAAATTGTCACTTAAGTGACAAGTCCACCTCCTGATCAAAATAAAATTTACAATGTAACAAGCAATGGCTGTCTATTGCTGGTGTTGAGAGGTACCAAATTTCAAATTTTAAGTGGCAATGAAAAGGCTAGGTAGAAAAAAAATAAAACCTAGTAAAACAAGAAAAATTAACCAACCTTTGGATCGATGACGTGAGCAACACCTTCGATACCCTCCAGTCTTTCCAGAGCTTTGAGCAGGACTTGCCAGGCCTTGGACTTGCCGCTTCCACTGGGTCCCACCATCATCAAACCGTGATGTAGCATGGTGATCTGGTGCAGTTGCAGAACCTAACAAGGAAAGCAAAAATTCTTAGACTCATAATCGTGACGTTGCGGGTTTGGGGATTTCAGGTTCAGGTGTGACTTTGTGTCCATAGGAAAGACACTTTGCACAAATTTTCTTCACTTCAGCATAAACGTGTGACTATCTGGCATAGGAAAGTCAAACTTGTGTGGCTTCCCCTGATGGCAGAACTCCATCTACAACCCAACTAAAAGACAACAGGAATTGGTAATTGTACCCTTTCAACACTGTAGTTCTCAATAAATGGGACCTCCAAATCTAATGTCCATCTCCAACAGAATAAATTAAGCAGGCAGATTCTTGAAAATTAAAAAACAATCCACAGTATAAAAATGCCACATTGGATATTTAAACTAGGACCGTTCACAAAACAACAACCCATGATACTATGCACACAAGCAGCAGTCTATAATAATAACAACACCCTATCTTCTGAACACAACTCAAATCAAACGAGAAATTTGGGGGAATATGCAACTAAGAAAAAAAGCAAATAAAACTGCATATCATTGTACTTACCTTCTCCACCCACTGGGTACCCAACTCATCACCCTCTCCATAGACCAGGTACAGCTCTCCACAAACTTTCCTGATCTCATTCCTCAGCGCAGTCATCTCAGCAGGGCTGTACTCCACGCCTGGGAACACATCGCTGAGCAAACTGTGGAGGAGGGGAATGTCCTCGGCCACCAGCTTGGGCACCATCGTCTCCATGACGCTCTGAATCAGAATCTATGGAAGGGAAAAATATGAAGGGTCAAAGGCTTCCAAGATGTACAGTCAGACACTTGGTGCATACAGAAAGGAAAATGATGTTATTTATAGAATTTCTTTTGGGGTTTGAACAATATTTCTATTTCAATAATAATCTGCAACATCTGTAGTTCACCAAAATAGTGCACAAACTTATTACAACACCCACAACTTTTCATCTTCAGTATCTGAAAATTCAGATACTATAATAATATAAAACTCACCTCCTGTTCTGGAATATTCTCAGCAATGGAAGCTTCATCCACGGGCTCTCCCCTATCGACCAGTCCCTGCTTGATGTACTGGATTCTGTCTCTCTTCACATTTCCGGCACTGACCAGGACACTCTTCAGGGCTCTCAGGCCAAAGTCGTAGTGAGATTGAGGGCTCAGCTGTTCATCACAGAGCCTGCAGGTAAAGCAAGGAAACAGAATTCAGGGTCATGTTTCACAGAGCACGGAAAAAAGCATGTTGCGGACATATTCATTCATACAACATCTAACTTGATACTGCAGTCTTTAGTCTTCTATCATACCAATTAATTCACAAAAAACAAACAGTCTAATAAGTACAAAGAAGTACCACACACATTCATTTGTCTGCACTACACTACACATATGGTCTTTTTTAATATAGAAAAGAAACAGATTTCAGACGTTTTTCTCAAAATGAATTTTCAAAACAAAATTACTACTACACAAGAGTATAAAATATACAGTCTATGAAATTACTTTACTGACGCCTGCACGAAGCCATGATAAATGAAAATCCAAAACGAAACTTAAATCTTTGTGTTGACAAAAAAGCACAACAAACTCAAAAATTAAGAAACATAATAATCACAAACATTACATTCCATTCAGTGTCAAAGTTTTAAATCACTGTAATCATACAGAACATTATCTTTCGCAATATCTTACTTGAAGAAGGGTACAATCTTGCTGGACAATTTCTCAGCTTGTCGGAAGCCCTGCGAGTACAGCATGACCTCTGCGATCAGCTGTCGGTCTGGTTTGGTCATGGCCAGAGAGCGGAACAGTTTCTTCAAGTTGTCCGGCAGGTTGGAGCGGCCAGCATAGCCAGGGTTCATGGTGATGAAGACGGCCATGTCAGGGTTTACCTTCACCTGTTTGCCAATCAGCTCCACAAGGATGGGGCCATTGTCTGAGGAAAAATAACATACAAACACACATAGTCTAACATGTACATAATGAATATGTACTTAGCTAAACAAAAACATAGTGAACATATTTTCAGGACAGGAATTTTTCTTCATACTTGTATATTCTTTGTACCTTAAACAAATGCACATAGCGAAATTTGTACATAACAAAAAGACTTCCGCATCCTACCAATTTCTCTATGTGTCTGCTGGACAAAACATTTATGCATCTGGATTTGTTAAGACGTATACATGTAAGAGATGAACAAAGAAGAGTGGAAAATAACAACGAGGGATCACCAATCATGAAAGAAGAAGTTATCAAGGCACTACGAAAGATGAAGAATGGGAAAGCTGCAGGACCGGACAACATTACCACAGAGATGATTAAAGCTTTAGAAGACTTTGGAATCACCACGCTGACAAAACTTCTTAACAACATATATGCCACTGAACATATTCCATCAGACTTGTCAAAATCTATCTTCATAGCTTTACCAAAGAAATCTAATGCAAACGAATGTGAAACGCATCGTACCATCAGCCTCATAACAAAAATATTACTCAGAATAATTATGATGAGAATACGAAGTAAAATTCTCCCAGAAATAGCCCAAGAACAGTGTGGATTTATTGAAGGTAAAGACACTGTAAATGCCATATATGTCATCAGAACAACGATAGAACGTGCCCTAGAAGTTCAGAAAGATCTTCATTTATGTTTTATAGACTACACCAAGGCATTCGACAAAGTTAGGCACGACAAGATCATCGACATGCTGGAAGTTCTTAATATCGACGGGAAAGACTTAAGGATTATCAAAAACATGTACTGGGATCAAACTGCTGCAATGAGAATAGAAAAAGACATCAGCGAATACATACAGATTAAAAGAGGAGTCAGACAGGGATGTGTACTTTCTCCAGACTTGTTCTCCCTGTATAGTGAAAATATCATGAGACACATAGAAAAAATGCCTGGTATCTCGATAGGGGGACATAATATAAACAATCTAAGATATGCAGATGACACAGTCCTTATAGCAGAAGATGAAGAACACCTGCAGAATCTATTAAACGTCATCGTACAAGAGAGTAACAACATGGGCTTAAGCCTAAACATCAAGAAAACCGAAACGATGGTGATAAGCAGAAAAACTCCAATCCCAACATGCAATATCAAAGTCAACGATACCACCCTTAAGCAAGTACAACATTTTAAATATTTGGGGACCATTATATCATCAGATGGTAGATGTCGCACCGAAATTAAAAGCCGCATTTGCCAAGCAAAAGCAACCTTCTACAAGATGAAACAGATACTAACAAACATCAATCTGTCACTGGAAACGAGGAAAAGAGTACTGAAAAGTTACATCGAGCCAATCCTATTATACGGGTGCGAAGCGTGGACAATCAATAAACAGCTGGAAAGAACAATTGTAGCGACAGAGTTGTGGTTCATAAGACGCATGCTACGTATCCCATGGACAGCTAGAAAAACAAATGAAGAAGTCCTGGTTGAAGCAAATTATAGAAAACAACTTATCACGAATATAAGAAAACGACAGGCAAATTTCTTCGGACACACAATGCGGAAAGAAGCATTAGAGAATATTGTCACAACAGGAAAGTTTGATGGAAAGAGAGGCAGATGCAGACAGAGGGAAAAGATACTGGACAAGATGACAACATGGTTGGGAGCAGCAAGGACAACAGACTCCATTGCTGCAGCGAAGGACAGGGTGAAGTGGAGGTCCATGATCGCCCACGCCAGTCGGCAAGGCACCGGATGATGATGATACATATAAACATAAACTTCAGTTGAAAGACAATTCAACACAAAACTGGAGTTGAGTTTGAACCATAAAGGTAATATTTTGCCAAAAAAATAGATTAGGGCAATAGACATATTGAAAAGAGGTGGATAAACACAGATCCCACCCTTATACCCACCTGTAAATTTGAACAGTATTTTTTTAGTTTAAAGAAATTTATCAAGCAATCCATTTTATACAAATCTTTCATGCATTCATATCAAGTTATCTTGGAGAAAGTTATATAGCAATGAAATAAACAAAAAGTATGGTTTACAAAATTTTCTAAAGACTACCTTGTCCCTTTTTGTCTGGAGCAGCAAGGTCTTTCAGAGCCTCTTGGATGGTCTGGATTTGCTGAGACACAGCAGACAGCATGCGCTCCTCCAGACGGTTGAACTCATCAAAGCATCCCCAGGCTCCCACTTGACACAGACCAACAAAGATACGACCCATGGCCTGGAATAAAAGAAGCACAAGTTTCAACACCAACTTATTTTCTTTGTACAAATAGTTCTCCGAATCACTTAGCAAATCATTAATTGCAAAATTTCAAATTCAAAACCTGTATTTTTTAAAGGTAATAGAGTTAAACCTTCATGTCCCAAAATTGTCACATACCACCGTAAGCATTTCACTGTACAGAATTACAAAGATTCAACAAGGTTGTGAAAACACAACTAAATTCCACCCCATCCTTCAAATTCAAACAGCTGTCTACAAAGCTATCAACTGTGAAACAAACATGCCCCC
>NW_004797495.1:795598-823140 GCF_000002075.1 Aplysia californica | reverse complement strand
CACCCCCACAGTAAAATCATTATAAAAAAAGGAGGAAAAGATCATTATACATCAACATTTCATAAAACCTCTCTTAAAACAATGCCAAAGAATAACCAATACCGACTTTTTTCCAGTCCATTCCACATAAAATCCTTCATTAGCACTCAATTATTAAATATATACTATTATAATAAACATATACCTGGAAATCAAAGGTTTCGTCACAGTTGAAGACCAAGACAAAACGTCCCAGCTGGTTGCCCAAAGCCTTCACAGACTCAGTCTTTCCAGTACCAGCAGGTCCTGCATGAGACAAAATACACTTGTTTAATTTTGTTTTCAGTAACGTTTCACAGCGTTTGTGCAACACAATAAGGTCACAAAAGAGCCGAAGATCAGAAGTGATACAAGAAAGGGACAAACACAAAAAAGGAGGAGGAGAGATAAGCATAATAGATGTTTGATAGAAAAGAATGAGAAAACCACACCACAGCACCCTTCAACCACCCACAGATAAAATACAACATGAATGAATGAATGAATGAATGAAAATCCTTAAACATCTTAACATTCATTTTTTTAAATGTTATTCCAGGTAACCATTTGTATAAAATTCTCAAAAGAGGTCTAAGGAACCCACCAAAAGGAGACCCTCCGAGCCTGGCCTCCAGGGCTTGTGTCATGGTCAGGTAACAGCGATCAGTCAGCGGTGTCTGGACCAGTTTGTCCTGGACACCCAAGTACTCAAAGCCGTAGTTGAACTTGGCGTTTGCCATCTGCCAGAATTAAGGATAACAGATACAGCACTGGGCTATACAAGAGTATGACACTTGAGAACAATTTATAATTACATTTTATAGGAGGATACATTGTTTCGAGCAACAACTCATTGCAATATTCTTATGAATTTTCTTTGAATAATAATTAACAAAATAAAATATATTTCTCTGAGATCTAAAAAGCAACATCCCATTACAGTATCTACAGTTAGCTTTGACCGATATACAAGTAGGTTGGATCATTCAGGCTTTCTGCCTAAATATGTTTGCCGTGGTCAAAGTGGGGGGAAACAAGATTTTTTTCTAGGAAGCACCAACTACTCTACTTAGCTTCAAGCAGCAAAAATTTATTACGAAAAAGTTGAATTCACATATTTCATGTGACACGAACATGATTTGCATCTGAAAGCCTTAAAAACCTAATGACTGACACATGCGGCTGCAAAGAAAAACACCCAGAAAAAGTACAATATTCGTAGTGCAGAACAAGTAAGTCAGAAAGCCTGTACGGTACGAATGATAAGCAGAGCAAAACGTTAATGTAAATCCCCAAGTCCAACATAAACTAGAACAGAAAATCCAGAAAGCTATACATTTCCAGAAAGATTTAAAAGCTCACAAAAAGCACGACCTTAAAGGAAACTAATTCCACTTGAAAAAAAAAGAACCTCTGCAGAGGTACATTCACACACACAAATCAAAACAAGCACCTGAATAGACAGCTGCTGCAGGACTTCAGTGTTCTTTGGATCAAAGTAGAACCTCATCTGACACAACCAGTCAAAGGACTTGGGGTTGTTCACTTTGTTCTTCACCATGGTCCTGGTGACTCCACGCTGGTGGACGAGCTCTGTGATCTGTACAGACATGAGGAAACATCTAGGAAAAGGTTAAACAAACCTTGTTACCCAAATAGCTTAGCCATAGGTACAAGCATCCCACCCTTATGAAAAAAGAGCTCGATTTGGAACTGTAGATTTAATGGCTACAATTCTTGTAGTGTCACAAAGTGTTTTTCATCCATTGTGAAAGACACTTTATCAGAAGTTCCATGGCCACCAGTCATACATGCTCCCACAGCGATACTCTTGAAACTATCATGAAAGAACAAACTCTTCATATTCACTTTCAAAATACAACTAACGGGATCCAAGTGGAAAATTGCACAACAAAAGGGGGGAGTTGGAATTGCCTTATATATGTATGCGTGTTGAAGAAGGGTGTAAGTTGCCCAAAATGTCCAGCTGTAATGTTCTAATGTGAGGGTTTTCAACTACCTTTTTCCTCAGTTTTTCCAAGTTATTGGACCTCCTGCTGCTTTAATACTTATTCATATATGATTTTTTTTTTTTTACAACGGACTAAAAGCATTTGCGATTAATCACTTGAATCTCTTGACACTAGGTATTCTTTTCAACCATGGAGGCTAACAAGTTAGAAACATCAGTGACTTTTCTGAGCACTATGCAAAGTAAAAATTTGAAAGCACATACCAAACTCTCCAGCTTCTTGCGCCTGACCGGAGGCTGCTCAACCAGCACAGAGTCTGCCAATACGTTGAGAGTGGAGTCCACGAGCTTCAACACTTCCACAACAGGCGCATTGTCTCCACCCTTGCTGGCTGCAGTCTGCAGGGCATTCTCCATGTTCTCAGACCAGAAGATCTGGACTGCCAACACCACCAATTGAGCCTTGAAAGAAAAACGAGGACAAAGAAAAAAAGTCAGAAATAAAACATACACGTAATTTAGTCTAATTGTGAGTTAATTAATCTATTGATCATTTATCAAGCCAAGGCAAGGCTCCTTCCTCACGCTAGATTAACTTTTATACAAAAGTCTAGATTCAATTAACTGCATAATCCCAGACGTGGAATGACCCTGCATTTTATTTATTACTCATCTAATGAACTGACAATTTTATGCACCTTTCATTACGAATATGGAACTTTTAAAAAAGAAAATTCTACATAAAAAGTAAAATAAAATAGCTTGGGATTGTAAACAGGTTGCAAGTTTCACAAAAAGTTGGAACGCAGGGTAATAGATTAGCACAAAGAAATGTAAAACGTCACAGGCTGTTCTCACCTGATATTTATCCACCCAGGCCATGAACTTGGCATGCTCGATCTCGCCAGTCCTGAAAGCTGACATGTCCTGGATGGCATTGGCCAGGAGCTTGGCCAGAGTCACCCTCATCTCTTTCTCCACCAGGGTGAGCCACTCATTGATTTTCGGGTGAGCAGCGATGGACACAGGGGTAGCAAACACGACCTGAGGGGGCAAACACAAGGGTCAAGGTGATCATATGAACACATTAACAGTCATTACATGGCGAAAAAGAATAAGACTAAACCAAAACAACAGGGAAAGAAAAGAAGAACCTACCAATGGTGTCCTCCAACTATCCACTAGGGTCAAGGTGAGTTGGAGGGTCATGCGAGTTGGGATTGTAAACAGCCATGGTTTGACAGGAACAAATAACGAGAGCAGTAATGCACAAATGCATGGGAGTAAGATGCCATTGCAAACCATAACATCTTCAGCAATTTTAAGACTCTAAGACAAACATGGTCAACCAAGAATTTTTAAAAGTCACAAGTCAATGGTCCTTAACTTTTTTTTTTTAAACGAAAAAGCATGAACTAGCAAAAAGTAATCTACTTTTATTAGTGGGTTGATGGCCATAAAAACCATGTGTCCATAATAGCACAAAGCAAGGATTTTCAGCAAATAAACAAGGAATTTCAGAGAATCTGTAGAATTTTAAAGAATTTTTCCCATGACTGAGAAAACTAGTCAGCTGCACAGAATTTCTAACCAGGAACAGAAATATGAAAAGCCATTTTCCTCTTTTTCCCCAGTGTAATGACTCTTAGACATTGATGACCTAATTTTCATATAAAACTTCAGTCCTCATTTTACTTATAGGTAGACAAAAAACATGTAATAAAAAGAAAGCACATCTCACTTCTTCCCCTTCTTTTGATGTGAGTCCAGTCACATGGGAATCATCTTCATTGAGAATGATGGAGGCAACGCCAGCAAACATCTTCTTAAAGTGCTTCTGGAGACGAGGAATGTTCTTGCTGTTACCAATGATCTCAAGCAGATCTTCATCTCCCACAAAGTAGAACCTGTGTAACAAAGTAAACACAAAGCAAACCATCATTACGGAGACAAATTAATATTGATATTTTTATAAACTTGCTAGCAATCTATATATTACACATAGTAAAGACATTTCAGCATTTTGTTTTATCCCATCTCGGTCTCTTACTCTTCCTACACAATACCATGCTACAAATGAACCCATAACTTGATCCTAGGCACAAAAAGATAAAAGGCAGACTTTTTTCCTTTGGGAAATAAGCTCTTCTTGAACTCCTACACAGTTGAAAACTAATCATAAGTACCAAATTGGGTTGACACGAAGAATTATTGAGAAACTAAAAAGAATCAAAACTTTATATTTCTGCGAGTCTCAATACTCAAGTTTCCACGACAGACTGGAAAACATAGTAAAACGTATCGTCAGGGCAAACTTAATTTACAAGACTGCTCTCTTTTCAGCCAGCCCTGAGAATCTCTTCTCCTGACCACACACAGCAACGAGTAACGGTGATGGCTAATGCAATCAAAGCTTTCAAAATATGAATACCTGGGGAAGGAGGCTCTTTCTCTTTCCAGATATTCACCAAGAGCCTTCTGGATCTTGCCCAACAAGTCTGCCAGTCTTTCCAACTGACGCTGCACGTTTGGTATGTTGAGGACATCGATCACCAAGGGTGACTTGGCCACTTTCTTCATGAGTCCCAAGAACTCTGTGCTCACTCTATATGAAACAAAGAAAACAAAAGGGGTCAAGTTTCATGACATTCAGTATATGATTTTGTGCTTATGAGACAAAATAAAAAAATCAACATATGTCAATTTTTTTGTACATCAATACACTCAAGCTTAATCTTCTGCAAACATAAGAACTATTTCACACTATAAAGCTTTACTCTAAATTATATCTCAAGCCTACAACATTGTTAAATTTAAAAAATATCTGCCACAGAAAGACACCAACAAAACTTTCCCCTTAGTTTTAACAAAGTAAATATTACATATATTTCAGTTTTTATAATCACTGCATACATAACAAAACAAACAAAAAATCTGAAAAAAAACTAGAGAACAACATACCCTTGGAAGCGAGAAGTCTCCACTTGCAGCAGATGCTTGATGTCAGCGCTGCCAGTGAAGATACCCTCCAAGTAGACCCATCTTCTCTGAACATCAATCCAGACATCGAACAAGGAGTTGATGCGGTTCAGCTTGTCCTCCCATGCCAGAGCCTCTTCTTCAAATTGCTAAACATAGAGAAGACAGCCCAATAAATCATCACACATTTACAGGTACACAATGATCTTACAAACAAACCAAAAAACCTACAAGAACTACACATACATTGTAACAAACATTATCTCTCTAAAAAAACAAAAAAACTATAACCCCCCCCCCCCCCACAAACAATATTAAAAAATTGTATTTATATACAAAATCTGGGTCATTGTTCTGATACATATTTATCTCTACAGACCACTATCATAGAACAACATTTCAGAATGAAGACATGAAAAAATGTACCACACAGACATCTGTAATAATAAACATGCAGTGAACATCTCAACAGAGAGCTAGTCATGCAAAACAACTACCAATAAAATGAACATTCTCTTAGTGCTTGTGAGCCTACTCAATAATAATTTACTAGCATTTCATGTCACTTTGCATTTTAGTTTCATACTCATAACAATAACTTTGACGGATAAAAAAAACCTAGGTAGCACAACACATCTTAATGTGCATCTGTATATAATATTTTAAAATAAAACTACTGCTCACAATGTAATGATATCTTAAGGAGGGTGAAATCTCTTACCTTGTAGTAGGGTGAGAGCTTCATGGCCGTGACGCTGTTAATGTGCTCCTTGACCTTGGTGAACAGATCATCCCAGCCTCGGATCAGGCGACACTTGTTCTGGTAGTTCACCATGTCCAGCTCATAACTTCTCCACACCTCACTGACCTAAGCTCACACAAAAGACAAAAAAAATTCAAATGAATTCTCAGTGTCAAATAACAAATCTCAACATCCTAACACTAATACCGCAAATATTCCACAACTTTTGTTTGTTCTCCAGTTTCTCAACTATCAAAACCAATGCACTTGTCACCTCAAAAAAATCACATTGAAAAAAAATGTCAATATCGCACAAAAAAGGCGCAGGTCCTTAAATACAATAAAAATGGGACTGACTATTAACATTTCCAGAAATCCCCGACAGTCCATATAAAAAATTTCTTGGAAAAGCTTCTTCATCAGTATCCTTTACCGTAATCCAAAAACATATCATTTTAGAGTCCAAAAACATTTCATATTTCAACAGTCAAAGATATGAGAGGCAGTTTGCACTCTCTTGTTACCAATCCAATAGCTGCTTGCTTTTCAATTTTTTTTCATTGAAGTCATATTGAGGCAGATGTCAACAGTCAATTGTGTCATAGAACAAGTGGCAGTTGCACAGGAGGAGACAGAAAGTTGTGTCTTACAACATTATTTAAGTGGAAAGGACACCCCCGCCCCCCCCGCCCCCCCCCCCTTTATGTTTAAAAAAAAAAGGGCCTTTCCCCCGGGGGGAAAAAAAAATTTTTTTTTCCCCCCTTTTTTAAGGGGAAAGGGACCCCCCCCCCCCCCCCCCCCCCCCCCCCCACATATCTAAGAAACATCATGCAGTATGACAAATAAAAAAAACACAAACACCTAACAAATCAAAACAAGTAAAGGAAAAGCTGCTTCCAGCTAACCTGTTTCAAAAACTCTTCCAGAGCCATTTCTCCCTGAGCCACGCTGATGACGTCCCTGATGGTGGGCTCATGCCGGACAAAGTCAATGTCCCAGATGTGGCCGAGGGTCAGCTCAGACAACACCCAGTTCACCCTCAGCCGCTTCATCAGCTGCTTCCAGTGACGCTCCTTCAGGGCCTCCGACTTCAGTTCCACAATCAGCACATTCACCTGATCAATTCAAAAGTAGGAAAAGGGACTGAATTGTAATGAATATAGCATAAACTAAATATCTAAGCAGAGCCCCTATAAAAATACAACATTAAAATCTTCCTTCTATTCATGCAGTCTAACGCAAACACTTTTTCTCAGTTTCAGGAAGCAATTCGCTATTTACATCACTCATCAAAATAATTTTACCAAAAAATTACAAGATACACACGGAAATATAAATAAATACCAGTCTTGTTCTTAATTCATTAAATCATTTTTCCATTCCACTTTTTTCATGATACTGACCTTGGCATAGCCTTGCAGTTGTTTCTTGACATACTCAAAGGAGGAGTAGGCTCTCAGTCTTGCAGGCAGTTCCTTCATTTGGTTCAGCAAACCGTCAATTGACTGACGCAGCTGTAAAGGGAAAAATACACAAGGAATAGTTAATGATTATTCATGTAAAATATTTAACACACTTGTAAGATATAAATATAAAACAAATCTTCCCTCTGACCAAAGATATTTGCATATTTTTAGCAATTTATATGCAAATGAAATAAACAGAGATGCTTGGTCAACTAATAAGTTAGCACAAGAAGAAAAAAAATTACCTCACATCAAATAATCGTGCAAAAAGCGTTTCACTTTTGATGTCAAGGGATTTTTTAGGAGCCATCTTACCGAAGGAAGGAAATTTAAGCTACTTTCTTGCATATTTTTTCTATGAATTTGATACCCCATTAGACAAATTAGTCATTTCATGGCTGTGCTTCTGGTCAGCTGTAGCGTAAGCAGTGTGGAGCCCAACAAAAGATAGTGGAAATAACATGGCTATCCTACTCACTTTTTTTTAACCTGCTATAGAAATCTTAGCACTTTCCACTAAGCTTTGAAGGTCAGTGGAAATCATTTAGCAGGCCCTTTGAGCCTGGGAGCCAAGACTTGAACACACAGGTTCTAGGAGATCAAACAGAGTTTTATGCAGCTTTTTAAAAAGCATTGTGCTTTCCATGGAAAAATAAATTGTGCATCTTTTCCCTTACCTTTCTCGGAGCCACAGAGAGCCAGGGTTTCTCCTTCAGCTCATCGATCTGCTCCCAGACCTTGCACAACTCTTGCCACACGCCCTTCAAGTCCTGCAGCTCTTCCAAACCAACCTGCATGCGTTCATGGCTGGGGCTGACATGACCTGATTAACCAGGGGAGAGAAAAGCACATTTGTGTTACAGAGACTATAAAACATCTTTTTTTTAAAAATTGTCATACACAACATACCGTGATGGATTCCAGAGAGTTAACATTTCCTCCTTGCCTAAATTTTCTCATCATTGATAAAGAAAGCAATCTACGATCAACAACATTTATTCACTACATGCCTTTGATGACAGGTTGTGGTCTTTAAAATTAGCAGGAAAGTCAGTACTTTTCAAGTCATTTTGTAAAAATCAAATAAGTCACCCTTTGTTTCCCTCAACTTTTTTAGATGAAAAGAATGAAAAACTAACAAGGATATCCTGATTACTTCAAAAGCATTAACAAGGTGAGCTCACCTGGTTCAGCAAGTTCAAGGGCTTCTTTGGCTCTGGAGACATTGTCTCTCTCCTCTTTCAGTCTGCCAAATTTGCCCTCAAAGATGGTAAGGGCTTTGAGAGCCTGATCAGGTCTCATCTCACCCTGAAATAGAATAGAGTAGAAAAGGTCATCAAGTGCAGAACATACCACAATAACTATGGAATTTTTTAAACTTTAAAAAAGTTTTAGTAAGTGTTTTACGGCACTTGCAACACAATAAGATCATATGAGTGCCGAAGATTAGAGGTGTTACAAGAGAGTAACAAACACAAAAAAGAAGGAGGAAAGATAAGGACGATAGATGTTTGATGAAAGAAGAAGCAAACCACACGAGAGCACCCGCCAACCACCCACTTTAAAACTTTCTGAGAACACATATTACATTTCTCTACTTCAAATTTTACCATTATTATAGCACTATTCATTACACAAACTTTTAGACTGAAGGATTAATACATCCATAAATGGTACAGGATTTATTAGAGCTTGAAAAACTAGAAGGGAAATTTTTAGCTAAAGTTCAAATAGTTCATACAGCCATCCATTGTCGAGGAGAAAAGTAAAATATCTTAGACATCTGGACATCTTAGGCCTACAGCACCATTATAAGGTTTTTAAAAAAGCAACGCAGGGAATGGGAAGTGGTCTTATTTATCAATTTACATTCACTTGGGGGAGGGAAGATAACGTAATTATGCATTTTACAGGTTAACTACCCATATATTCAGCAAGATATGATAAACTTACAGCAACTGGCTTCTCCTTTTCCCATTCCTGAAGCAGGGTGGCTGTTTTGTTCTCCACCAGAGTGTCCTCAGAGGCAATCTTCATCTGCAAGCTGGCCACACGAGTCTGAATGGAAGAGTCTTTGCGCTTCATGATGTCAGAGAAAGCTCCCCACTCGCCCTCAATGTTGTCAATGTACAGCCAGTTGGATGGGAACTGGAACCTCTGTCTCTCCAGGATACGTTGACCCTCCTTGTATGTCTAAAATGCATGACGAGAACATCTACAAATGTAAATACCGAATAAAATTTTATTGTATTTAGGGGTACATGTACTCTTCTTATATCACATTATATACATTGAAGGATGAACAAATACTAAGAGGATTTTTTGTGAGTCCTATAGCGGGTTTCAAATTCTAAAAATACAGTTACCTGATTGGAAGCGACACTTTCCCAAAGTCATGTAAACAACCAGTAACATGACAGTCAACAGACTAAGTTTTTTTGGCCCTCCACATAATTTACTAAATAACACAAATCATACAGTGTTATTCGGTTGAGTATTTTTATTGCTCAGACTTTGCTCATAGTTCTTTGTTCTTTTAAGAGACAACATCAAAGAAATCTACATCTCAAAAGTTAGATAAATTATTTGTAAAAGAAAAGAGAAGTAAGCAAACAACAAGAACCAGATAACTTCGGCATCCAGTATTCTGCCTGACAAGTGCACTCACCAGCAACAGAACTATGTCTTTCGACAAAAAAATGTCAACAGACCACCAGCTGCCATCAACATAGAGAGAAAAGACTATCTCACCTCCACCTGTTTCTCCCAGGACTTGACCTTCCTCTTCAGGGACTGCACGTGCGTGATGAGGCCAACTGCCTCGGACGTGTTGGCTGTGTCGATGGACTGAGACTCTAGGTCAGAGCGGGACTGTGGGGGTATTCACAAAACAGCATCAGTTCACCACCCTTGATGGAGCACATAAACCATATTATCAATGTAAAGACTTTTACAAATCTTTTGAGAAGATTATTTAATTCGAGAACACCCTGCAAAGTAAATCCTCCAGAATATAACTGGCTTGAAAGAAAGAGCTATTCTGAGCTAATTCTTTCACTACTTTCACTTTGGGAGTTGCCATCACATATTCTGCTCAGTTTTCTACCACGTTATGTTGAAGACGAAGCCAGATGTTTGACCCTGGATCATATTAATGCAAAACTAGCCAGTCTGTATGTAGTCAAATCTGTACACTCAATATTTTTTTTCTTACCACAAAGAAAAGTACCCAGGGTGCGTTAGGGAACTCCAGTACACAATTCTCACCAACAACAATAATTGTAATCATAGCCCAGTGCACATCAAAATAGCACATCTCCCACAGCGCATTACTCACCTTTGACACCTGAGCATGAAACTCGGTCATCTCATTGCTGAGAAGTCCGCCAAACTTGCCCAAGACGTCTTTGTGCCAGGAGTCATACTTCAGTGAGACCTTCGACTGAACCTGTCAAACGACAATAAATAAAATATGTCTACACATTCAACAGGTACTCAAACATTGATCGCACATTTTCTAAAAATCATTTCAAACTTTGGAACAACAGAATATCTTTCTGCTTTATCAAAGAAAATCTTATCATTCTGAAAACTAAAAGATGATCTGACTGAATTTGTCCAAATTACCGTCTAACAAACCAAACTAACCTTGCCAAACTGCACAATGAGAGGTCCTATCTCTTTCTGGGTTTCAGACGTGTCAAAAGTCTTGCGAGAAGATCTGAAACAAAGAGCACAAATTTAGTGAATTCATGAGACAAAGTAAATACTCCGTCCACATACAATATTTCACATTTACCGTACCTGCACTTGAACAGAAGCATGGAGACTACAAAACTAGTCAAAGACAGCACAATTTCTCTACCGAAATAGATCTGGTATGGAACGTCTTACACACAAAACCAGTGGTATTTTCAGTTCTTCATTAAGTTCAGGATCTGTTTTAACTTTCTTATACAATGGTAATGTAGTGTTATATATCTGACAATCAGTTCCAAATGTACACTGCTTACACTTAAACCTCAGAATTCAAAATTTCATAATTCAGGATTTTCAACTCAAATGCATGAAAACTAAACTTACTTGATGTCTTCCAGTGTCTTCATCCACTTGACCAAGTTGTTGCCTAGGCGACTGTACAGCACATCGGGATTCAAATCCCACAAGGACTGGTAGCGCAGCCACACCTGACAAATTTCAACAAAAAAAGATCCTTTGTAAACACCTCACACATTACATACCAAGAAAACTAAGAAGATGAAAAAACAAGCAATATTTTTAACACAATCTTACACTCCATTAGATACAAACAAGTCATTTCAAGGCATACATTTGAATGTGTCTGTGCAATTATAAAAATATCTTTTTTTTTTTTTCTTTCTAAAGCAGCTTGATTAGTCTACCTTCCATCCCATGTAATAAAACCTAGAAAAGGAAAAAAAAAATGTTGAGTCAAGTGTAGCTTACATTGACATATTTGCAGAACTCTTCCACAGTCTTCTGAATGGCTGAGTAGGCATTTTCCAGAACAATGGGTCCATCCGGCAGTTTTGTCAGCACACTGCGGTAGGTGATCTCAGCCTCCGACTCCGACTGAAGGCCAACCTGTGAGAGAACAACAAGTTTGATCATGTACATGCTTAAAATAATATGAACAAGTCTTTTGTGTTAAGACTTATCACCTTTGTATCATAAATAATACCCCTTTTACTCAGGCCATTTGTTTTCTGTTCAAGGCAGTAAGAAAGTTGACTTCTGAATACTCCAATCTCCCAACTTTCTTTCCCAAAGAATAAAAAAGGAGTATTCAAATCCAAATGTAACTCTTATTGGAAATCCGCCCTTCCTTCAATCAAAAGCATACCCTGAGCTAACCCTGACAATTCAGATCTTAAACGGTTAACACTAACAACTACACTCTCCTTCATTGGCAAGGCTCTGGTAATGAAGACTTACCTGGTACCTCGAGTGTTGGATGCGAGGCAAGCTTGTGACGACTGCCTCCCAGGCAAAAAGTTCTTGCAGAATTTTGAACTGTGCATCTTCAGTGGGAGGGCTGACGTACATCAGCTGATTGGTGATTCTCAGCTCATGGACCAAGCTCTGGAAGTCAATAAGAAAATAATTACATTTAGGATGACATCAATATCTCCTTCATCATTCCTCCATGGAAATGAAATATGTACACACCAGGTTCATACATTTTGCAAACTGATAAGTAATATTCTGTCTAACAAAAGTCAAGGTTTTATTTTAAACCTCACAACAACAAAGTTCAAGACCTGCTTGCTTTCATTCCAAGAGTGATTTTATTTTTTGAATAACTGAAAAACCCGTCATTTTTTTTACTTCTCTGTAACACAGTCTCAGATATATATATATATATATATATATATATATATATATATATAATCTTTAAAAACCTAAAAGACAAGCATGTTCAGAAAAGACAATAGAGTACATCATAATTTCAGAGACTCTAGCCCAAAGATTTCATCCTCACATGCTGAACAAAGTGATGATGAACTCACCACAAAAATGTTCTTTATGAAAAAAAATAAACATGACTAAAATTACATTAAATAACTAGGTACTTGTGTCTAAATCATTATCCTCCCAAAAAGCAAAGGTGTTTTTTCTAAAACAAAACAAACAAAACAAACAAAAAAGTGCACCTTGATCTTTGGATCTCCCCCAGCCTTGTGAGCAGGTTGTTTCGGCTCATCATCAGTGTCCATTGAGTGGTCAACTGTGCTCTCCTTCTTGCCCAGCAGGGTCTGAGTCCAAGCTTTCAAACCTGCCTCCAGACGACTGGCCAACTTCTTCTCTACCTGTGAAGGGAAGAACATTTTAAAAAGTGAGACGTGTTAATTAGGTCACACAAAAGGATGACAATGAAAACATTGAAAACGCAGTCAGACTTTCAAACTGCACATAAATGCTAGTCAAACAACCAATTTTTTTAAAGACTTTTTTTTTAAAAAGGGGGTGAGACAACAATAAAACAGTACACATAAAATAATGGTACATTATATACAAAGGAAAAGTATAACAATATACTCATGAGCTTACACATCATATATTATTAGAAATTTAACACATTACACCCTAACTCGCCCGGGATCGCCCGCGAATTCCCTTACGCGTTCCACCCTGACTCGCCCGGAACTGCCCGCGCCCACCTAGCATCTTTAGAAACGAAGTCTCGTTGGGGCCGGGATTTTGATTTGCATAGTTATTGCAAAAAGTTTCTTCTTTCGTTTGATACTGAAATGAAATTTTTCGGGCCAGTAGTTTTAGTATTAGAGCTGATCGAAGTGCGATTGCGTTACCGACACTTCGAAAGTGTCTCGACTTGTTGAAAAGCGACACAGTTGAGTTCAAAAACTGAAAAAACAATGGATTTGAGCAAAAACAAGCATATGACAAATCAGATATGGCTCAGATTTTGATGAAAACGTTGTTGCAAGAGTTTGGGGCGATTCAGATTGATCAGACGGAGAAAATCTAGAATTTAGATCTAGGGCCCGACCGCGAGGCTGAGAGTGAGAGTGACGGGTCGGACACCCCGATTGAACTAAAGTTACAACATTTCCAACAGTTTGCGCATACATAAAGTTATATTTTTCTGAAACTACATTCAGTTTTCTTTTTCACTTTTATTTTTTCAGGAATTTTGAAATTTGTTTTGTATTTTTAAAATGTGTTTTTTTAAACGCTTGTATTCACGGGAGGTGGGTTCCTTCCACTTGCTTAGGATCTAACAATGGACTTCCCGTCCAGGCCCTTAGGGTGTAATGTGTTAAGGAGAGGAAAGAACCTTGTTAAACGAGAAACTCACCTCAGCATCCAGATGGGCGACCCATTGGGGCAGGTTGGAGTAAGAACGCAGACTGAGATTGTCCACAGCCTTCTGGACCTTGGCCAGAATCTCACGGAAAGTGCCGGCGTTGTACCCACAGGTCTCCAGAGCTCGCACTTCCACCTCTATTTCTTCCTCCATTGACAGGAGATCGTCAACCTGGAATAGATTAAAAACATGTGATCATTCAGGGAAATCTGAGTTTGAGAAAGTCTTCTGAGGCACAAGCAACACAAATAGGTCATATAAGAGCAGAAAAGAAAAAGTGTTACTATAAAGTAACATACAAAGAATAGGAGTCGAAACAAGGATGACAGATGATAGGCAAAAAAAGGATCAATGCATTCATACAAATCAGATGAACATGTACAAAAAGACTTGCCAGTGACACCATTCATTGCTATTGATTAGAAGTTTTAAGCTTATAGGACACGTTTTCATATACAATACATGCAAAAAATCATATTAACTGCTGCATGTTCAGAAAAATAGTGAAATGCATCACAGAATCAGAGACTCTAGCCTTGGGTATCATCACTACAAGCAGTAAGCATTCTTTAAAAAACCAAAGCTGCCAGGTCAATCATTGCTGCACTAAACACTGACAAAGATCAGACCAAATCAGACAGCAATGGAACATTCTAAGAATTGGCTATGGTCAAGGGACAAAATACCACTGCTGTCTCCTTAGGTCCAAACAAACCATCAGCAGAGTAGAGGCACATTAAAATCCAACAATACAGTGACCAGTAAAGCAAATGACTATCCATCAAATGACTACTGAACCAGTACAGAAATGCAACATGCATTTTCCAACTGTCCACAAGAAAAACATTTAATATCTGTAATTTTCAGCAAAAGTATTAAAACTGAAATGGAAGGTTTCTTTCACATGTGGTTTAGCAAAAAAACCCCAAAAAAAACAGAAAAGAAAAGAAAAAAAATTCCTCATTCAAATTCAAGTCCTTCATACACAAAATAAAAGTCTATCAATTTGATGAAGGAGAAAAAGACCTTTTCTTGGAAGTTGATGACAGTGTCTGCAAGCCTCTGCACATATGGGTCCAGCTTGTAGGACTCCCACTGCAGGCCACAGCCTTCTGCGATGAGGCCTTGGACCTCTTTGCGGAGACCAGCAATCAGCAGCTTCAAAGACTCTTTGTGCTCAATCTGTCAAAGAAAAAAGAAACAACATCTCATGTATTCCACATCTAAGGTGTTTCATTGAAGTGGGGAACTTTATCAAAGTGACCAGAGATTTAGCTGAAAACATAATACCTGCCCATATATATGAAACTACAGCCAGCACTGTATTTTAATACCAATAAATACCGCATAGTCTCCAAGATATACAAAGGATGCAGAACTTTAATTTTCTCGTTTTATATCCAGTTGTGACTGCAAAAATACAGTGATGATTAATTTTCTGTGAACTTTAGCGCACCGCTTTTTAGAAATGAAAGGCTACTTAAAAGTGCATTTCGGTTTTAGATTTTTACCTTCTTCAGAGTCTTGTCGTAAGACTGCACACTTTCCATCAGAGAGATAGCAAATGGGTACAGCTGGTTTGCCTGATGGGCCTTGTTCACATTGGCGAGTGGAACACGGAAGCCAAGCCATCTCAGGTTGCGCACCTAGAAAAAAGAAATACCATCTCATTAATATTCATCCCTAAAAAGAAAAAAAATTAGAAAAATTTAAAATGTAAATTTTTAAAAATAAGAAAATAACCATGAATGAGAATTTGTTTTAGTAGATGTTTTACAGCGCCCGCAACTGCATAAGGTCATATGGGCGCTTGAATGAGAATCCAAACAAACCATCTCTGCTTAGAGTGAAGTCTTAAACTTGAACAAAAACAAAACAGTAAAACGACAAAAAACATAATAAAAGTTTCCCAAATCAATACATGAAACGTAGACAGGGGTCACTACTACAATCTGTAATACTGTTTCCATTTTAACTCAAGGTCAAAGGAGATGAAAACATAGGTGCATACATTTAAAACGGTCCAAACATTGCACAGACTCTTCCATGACAGCGCCTTTGTATGATAAGAAAATACTGCTGTAGAATATGGAAGTCGGACTAGTAATCTTAAGGAATACGGTGATTTTGTTTGACACAATAACTGTCATTTAGTATAGCGGAAAACAAAAGCACAAAGACAGACGCACTGGAGTGAGGGGCGGGTTTTGAACCTACCAATAGTGCTCTCTCCTACTATCAAAACATGACATGTTTTCCATATTTCTTCCATTTCTACAGCTAACAAGTAAAAGCTAGAAAAATCGGGTTTCACTATAAAAACCCTGTGTTCACAACCATAACAGCTCCCACGCTCAGGCTTTGTGATCAATTATAAAACCCTTACGGCGACCTCATCCTTATCCATGTACCTCCTCTTTTATTTAATTGACAATCAATAAACAGCGGGAAAGAACAATTGAAGCTACAGAGTTGTGATTCATAAGACACATGCTGGGTATCCCATAGACAGCTAGAAAAACACAGACAACAGCTTATGACGAATATACAAAAGCGACAGGCAAATTTCATTGGACACACAATGCGGAAAAAATATTGTAACAACAGGCAAGTTTGATGGAAAGAGAGGCAGAGGCAGACAGAGGGAAAAGATACTGGACAAGTTGACAACATGGCTGGGCCCAGCAAGAACAACAGAGACCATTGCTGGAACGCAAGACAAGAGTGAAGGTCCATGATCGCCTACGCCAGTCGGAAAGGCACCGGATGATGATGATTACCTCTTTGGACAGTTGGATGATTTCTCTCTGGAAGTTGACCCCAAGCTTCAAAATGTTGCCTTTGTTGGGTACACGGACACTGGTGATGGTGTAGATCTTACCCTGAACTGTCAATTGCTTGTTCTGAACCTATAAAAAGAGTGACACATTTTAAAAATGAACTAATTTATAATCTAACTACTTTTGTAGCTGGATACAAATAAATGATACAGTATTTCCTAGTTAAGCGAATTAGAGCTTAGGACTTCTAATGAATAAACAGAAAACATATTAGCCGATAGCATTCAAAACAACCTTTGAATATGACCATTATTCAAAGTTGAACCTCATCTACACAAAAACTACAAATTTCTACATGTAATCAGACTTGGAAGTTTTTGATAAATAAAAAAAAAGAGCTCTTGCAACACATGGAAAGCTCTAACATGCACCAGGAAATACACTACCACAACAATAATGCACAAACAAGAATTCGAAGAAGCAACTACATTACAGCCCCCACCATCCTGTGTCAACACATAGCTTAGGCCTTACTAGACTTAGACACTTAAGGTCAGTCACCTAGAGCATATTACAAGTAAATTACCAACCCACCTTTCCGGTCCATTCATCAAAGAGCTCCTGTGTGTTGAGCTTCATCTTGAAACTGTCTCCATCTGCCTTCAGCTTCTGTCCATCCACATGGTTCTCCCAGCCCTTGCCAAGGACATCCTCCACACGCCGCATGTAGGCATTCAGCTGCCTCTCAATCTGTATCACAGGAATTTGTTCCAATGAACTTAGTTAAATTGTTCAAGACGACCACCCATTGTCAAGTAAAAATGTGGCTGTGTTTATATCTTGTACAGTGTCATGATATTAAAAATCGTGAGAGCGGAAGTGAGAAGTGGCTGTTTGTACAGGTTATTGTCTTGGACAGGTGGCCATAGGAGCAGGTCCCTTGTACTTCTACTTCTCTTTTCATCTGGGATTACAACATAATTTGTTGCAGTAATAGTACTTCTTCTGATCTATTTAATTCTGATCAAATAATTTGTTCAACTAAATCCACTTCTGATATTCTATTCAAACGTAACAACAATGTAATATGTTCACTATCTTCTATAATTTAATAATATCTTAAAATGAACATTGCTACGGACTTTGAACAGGACACACATCAGATGACTCATACCAGTGCACATTCACAACAATGATGAAGGACATGAAAGTCCAAGACACACCAAAAAGTTTGCTGTCCCTTTATGCATATATTTCAAAGACAGTGTTATGATGATCCTGAATATCTTCCACTTACTTAACCAAGCAGGGGAAAATTTTCAATTCTCATGTGAAGAAGACTGCCATTATTCGGTAACAGAATCATAAACACCTCTACCATTTTCACTGACAATAAATTAACACTTCTGGGGTTGACTATTATAAAAACACACAAACATGGGAATTTCTGTTTAGAATTTACAGTTTTTTTACATGTCTTGTAAAATTCTTACACAAAAGAGAGAAAATGTTTGAAAATGTTCAACTATAAATAAACATACTTCTAACAATATAGCCTGCTACTCACCTGTCTCGCCCAGATGATGGAACCAGACACTGGTGGGAAGTCCCTCGCTTTGCTCATGTGGCAGGCTTGATTCTGGGAATATTGTACCTGGGGAAAAACACAAACCATATAAAAATTCTATTTCTAGAGCTGTTTAATAAGGAGAAATTGATTCTTTCAATATAGCAAAGCTATTCATTTCACCAACACATTAGAGAAAACTTTTTGCTTTGAATATACAAAACTGACAACAGTACGAGGACTAAATCTGGTACCCCTGATTACAAAACTGCTCCAAATAAAAGTTTTCAGTTTGATATGAGTGCATATTCAGAGGAAAAATGATTGAGTGCATCATAAATTCAGAGACTCTAGCCCAGAATTTTCATCACCATATGCAGCAATATCAGCAGGAGCAGGAGACAAGACGAGTTAAACCACATTGTGTACATACATTGTATGCCTTTCAAAAGAGAAAAATTAATCATTAAAATGAAGAGAAAACAGCACTTAAAAAGATCCTTCAACAATTTAACACAGTTATCTTCCATGTCAGATGAGTGCCTTTAAACAGTCTTTCTGAGCTATCCATTTCATCTCCATATAAATTACCCAAAATAGTCCCTATTTGAATAAAAAGATACAGAAAAGTAATAAAAACACAGAGTCCATTCAGTACAAGGAAAGTCAGCACCAGACTGAAATAATAAAGAGAGTATTCAAAGTATGACCTCTAAAGAGACTAAAAAAATACTTCTAATCAAAACTAGGAGGATAACAACTGCATATTATTTTAAGTCTGCTTTTGTGCTGCATGTTCAGAAATAAGTTATGATATGCATCACGGATTCAGAGACTCTAGCCCAAGTTTTCATCATAACACACAGCAAACTTTTCTTTAAATTGATGTAAGCATCGCAATCACACAGTCATTCACTTCAGTGAATTATTCTAAAATAACAGTAGGCCTATATAAATATACTCGGCGTGAAAGTTGACAAGCTAGGCCATATCTACAAGTACCAGCCAGTGCAAACCTACGTCAGTTAAGTTTGGGTAAAGAGGAGTATTTCGACTCAAAAATAGCCAATTTTTTGTTGAGGAAAAGCAAGATAGACTGAAACAATAGATGAGAGAAAAACAGAAGACATACAACAGACAAGAAGTGCCCTCTTACAACTCATAAACTAATAACAAAAAGAGTTTCATACTATTATGCTAATTACAGTGCATAAATAAATTTTCTAAAAATATAATCAAATCCCTTTTAAAACCAAATTCATTTTAATTAACCCCATGCCTTTTACTATCTTGAAAATTCTAGAAAAGAAAGGCAGTAAATTATTAACATTAACATGGGTCAAGAAAACAGAGTCAGCAAAATGAAAAGAAATTCGCTGAGACAACCTAGAAACTTCAAACAAAGGAAAAAAAATAATGCGTAGGTGAATATATTCCTTCCCCCTTCTTCCCATACTTTCTTCGTCAAAGGGTGAGTAAAAAAAAGTGCATTTAATTTAACTAGTGTAGTTCTACAACACGATCAACTGAATATTCTGGAGACCACAACAACTTTTGTAGAGCATGTTCAGAAAAGGAAATAGAGTACATCAGAATTTCAGAGACTCTAGCCCAAAGATTTCATCCTTACATGCTGAATAAGAGCTACGATACCTGTCAAAAATTATTTTACGCTGCTGCAACTGGAGTGTGGGACAGGAAACTAGACAGACGGGCAATTACTCAATGGTCAAAAACAGAGACAAGAAGAAGAGAATGCTGAAACTTTCAGTTTGGTTTTTTTTTATTAGTTTCAGTGAGTTTTAAAGCACTTGTAAATACATTAATGTCATAGAAGTGCCAAGGATTAGAGGTGTTACAAGAGAGTGACAGTCTGGCACTGACTTTCCTTCCACTGAATCAACTTAAGGCTTCTATTACTGTTCTGTATGATTTTATACATATAGGTACCTTAAGTATGAAGATACTTGGAAACACAAAATGTATAAAAACATGGGAGATGCCTCAGCATGGATAAGATTTGAAGGCAATTTTATTAAATGCAGCAAAAGTCACTACTTCAAAAATAAAGAAATTTGTTCTTTTACATCAAGCACCAGTTCCTTTCGCATTTGTATATTTCATTGGGTGATTGTTATTAATATAGACGGCAAAGATTGCTTTTTCACTTGTCTCCAGAAACTTATTATCAAAAGACAAATTACATTGATATAGTAAAGGGAACTTCTTGTATTATAAACTTAGGACGGATGAGATCGGACTATCACATACAAAAATACAAATGAATCTTTCCAATTCTTTTCAAACATTCAATCGCATCACTTTGCCATGAAAAGAATATAAGAAGGAAAATTCTTCACCTTTACAGAAAGGTCTAGTTTAACCTTATGAACACATCCGTTAGCATGCTCAGAACAGACGAAACTGTACATCATGATGTCAGAGACTCTAGCCCAAATTTTCATCCTCGCATGCCCAACAATAAAAAATTTAAAAAAGAACATATTTAGCATTATTGGATTAAAAGTTTTGGCTCGGTTTTTCACAATCTCCTAAAACGTTCCCAATCCAACTGATAATCCACACAATTAGGACCTAAATCCTTACAAGAAATCAGAAACTATCAGAACAACAATGACTGATAAATAAAAAATTGCTCAACAACAAGACCAGATGAAACTCAGTTCTGGAAAAAAAAAAAAGAATTCATTTCCATAGTTACCTTGAACTTCTCATGCAGAGACTCAATGTCATCTTTGACCCTCTGTATGAGCTGCGTCTGGTACTCCCTGATGGCTCCTCGGATGTGAGGGCGCACAAACAGAGCGTTGAAGCGAGAAAAGATGCGGAACATCTCATTCGCGTTGCGAGCCGTGCCCAGTTGATCCCTCAGTCTGGCGGTGATCCTTGTCTCCACTCTGTCAATACGCTCCTCGTACCTATGGCGAGATATGATAGGATGCTATTGCTGACAATAATTATTTATAGCAAGACACCAGAGCCATTTCAACAAAAACAGATTGGGATAATGGTGACCACAAGAAGTGGCAGCAACACACAACAATGTCAGTTGCGAGCGCCGTAAAACTTCTATTAAAAAAAAAAAAAAACAATGTCAAAGTTTATAAAAACCAAGATTGCTCCCAGAATACCAGTAGCTCATGAAGATTACACATAAACCCCAAAAAGCTGATAGAAAAGAACATATATTCTTTATAAAAACATTTATATAATCCTCGAAAACAATGTTCAAGAAAATATAAAAGAGACCATAATTTCAGCACATACCAATTTAACCCAAAGACAAATGTAATCTACCTACAAAATTTAGAGAAATCTAACCTTGATTCAGATATTTTCTTCTTCAAAATCAAAGGAAATTGATTAATCTTATTATAATGTCAAACAACAACTCAAAATAACAGAAAAGCTTCAAAACAGATCGTGGTAACAAAATCTGTATAGGCAAATACAGTGGAATCCTGTTATAACGAGAGGGATGGGACCGGTGCGAAATGTCCGTTATAGCAGGATTCTCGCTATAATGGATCCAGTAGTAAATTCAACGGAAAGAGTAAAGTAGGCCTAATCTATGAGTTTGGTGTTCTGTTTATTCCTTTTTGTACTTCCCCTAAAGATGATTTTGTTCAAACATGATCTCTAGGTCTGACTTGATCAAAAATCGAATCAGGTTTTTTTCTCTAGCACTAACAATGTTTACAGCTCGGCGTTGGCAATCAAAAAGAAGGGGCTCTGGCTCCAGGCTAACTCGCCCTCTGTGTTGCCCCCCCACCCCACCGCACCTTGTGGTGCGTTGCGTGTGCTTGCGCACGTCACACATTCACTCCATCTATCACAACATTGTGACCTCTCCATCCCGCACCAGAGAAGTGAGAGGGACAGTAGGCCTAGATAATCTAGACTGGGCTGGCCTATATCAGTATCACGCGATGCATTCTGCGTGTCTGCACATGCCACACCTTCCCCACTCATTCGTTCAATTCTTTGTTGGTTCGCGTGGACTCTCCCATTCTTTGTTTCCCTGGATCACAAACAACTTTCTCAACTGGCGATGTTTAATAGGTCTGTGCGCTGTGCACAGCAGCAGCAATATTCCGTTATAACCGACTGGAGTGTTTGTCTGATTGCGCAATAGCAGTATTTTATTTACAAAGATAAAGAAGGGAAAAAACAGGGTTTTAGAATAGTGTCTTTATAACAGACTTCTCGTTGTTTCAGGACTCGTTATAAGTGGACTCCACTGTAATGCCCCATACCTTTTTGTGGCAGCTTCCCAAGACTCGGCACCTTCCTTTGAAACATCAAGAACATCAACCTCTTTGACATTCTCGTAAGCCAAATTTACTTCCTGTGTGAGCAATAGAAGAGCAAAACAATCAGTAAACCATCAGTGACGACACTTTCAGGAATTCCTCTTGGCCTTATCCGCAGCATATGCTGTTAAATAATAAAATCTACATGCACTTGTTCATTGTAACAGAACAGAAAAATTAAAACAACAGAAATTTGTTCTTAGGTGACCGCTGAAATTTTTATGGAAGGAACAGAAATCAAAAGAGGGAGTGCTGAAAGACGCCCGAGTGGGTTGCTACTAACTAATAACAACAATTAGGAAATGACATGCAGTTTTTTCAGATTTTTCAAAAGACATAAAGGCCTTGAAAAGCTTGCTGATACTTGAAAAATAGAAGGTAAAAGAAGCAGGAGTAGACCTGGAATATCTTAATGAGAGAAATAAAACAGTTGGGTGATAGGAAAAGTGCAGAACAATATCGGTTTCTTGAGAGCATGCTGGTAGAGAAATGAGTGGCAAACCATGAACAGCTATGTCTGTTCCGGATCTGACACTTTATGATGAGGAATAGTACAAAAGACATCAAGCTGATGCAGAGCTATTCCGTACACCATAACTTCAATGGAGCTAAAATTATAAAAAATTTCACTCCCAAATGTCAGTTTGCATTTACTAAGACTAAACACTTGTTCCTTTTGAACCTTTGATCTCATCAAGAATGTTGAAAGAATTTGTGTTCACCTCAATGGCATTGGCATCAGCTGCTTCATCAGCCACTGGTTCTCCCTTGACCTCCGGCTCATCATTGCCTGGGGACGAGCCCCTCTTGACCGTCACAGGACGCAGCACTCGGATGATCACCTGACGCAACTGTTCATGTTGACGACGGAACCTGCAAGGGGAAACATCAGCTTAATTACAAATTATACATGATCTAATTTTGAATTGGGCTTTTTTTTTCAGCATTGCATGTCAAATCTTGACATTAAGTTGAACAAAATAATCCTATAGACGCCATGGCATATGAGTGAGAAACCTATAAGCAAACACTGTTCTGCAACAAAAAAAACGTACAAAAGAGACTGTGGCATGTGCATATGAATGAGCATATACATGTATATGTGAGGCAGCGTGGTGGAAGCAGGCTCTCGTCAAAATAATCAAAGTGAAGAAACGCATTTTTCCGCAGGTTTGTGAATTTTTATCAAATTTTTGTTTTCTGGCTCAACACCTTTCATGCCCATTAAAGAACTCATTTCTGTGTGGATTTTTCTGAAAAACGTTGATTAAAGGCATAAAAAATGTAAATGTTCAGTTACAAAAAAAATACGGACTCTTAAGCTAAGGAAAAAACTAATCTTTAGCGGCCATTTTCTCACTAACGTTACCTCTGAAAACAAGTGAGCCCCACCTCCTTCATTTGCAAATATCTCGACTTGTACTCAAGATAAATTGATATTTTTTAAATCCAAATAAAGGCAAGTGAACAAGCTTTAAGATGATACCAATAACTCCACATGCCCAAAAATTGATGAGCGCCCGATTCCACCATGATGCCTCACATATTATATCTAGACATTGAATAAGGCCAACGTGTAATTTTGTTTCCACGTAGACATGTAAATCTATATACGGGGCAAAAGTGCAGGAAGAACAGGGATGAGCTAGGTCTTTGTTTCAAAGAAAGAGAACTAGGCATAGGCAGCAGTTGGGAAATTATTTGGTTCCACAAAATATACAGAAATATGAACAACCCTTACTTTCTCATGTGATCAAGGCGGCCTTGCAGGCGCTTGTGGGCGGGGTTAACCCTCCACACCATTCTCAGATGTTCCTCTCTCTTCTTCTTCACCAAGTCTCTGAGCAAGCCTTGCAGTTTGTCAAACTCATCATCCCAGGAGGAGAACACCTCAAAGGAGGCACCCATCACCTGCAAATGGACAAGAGTAATTCACACAAATACAAAAATGAAACATTTCTAATAATATTTATTAAAAAACTAGCTGGGCCCCCTTTCGATGAAAGGAATGGTCGGTGCATTAACATCATTGGCCAACATGAGGCTAGATCTATACGGTTGCACACTTAAAATAGTGCTCAGTATTGCGCGACAATGCGCGATAGTATCAAACGGAAGTACGACTTGAAATAAACAAACCTGGCGGATTTTCTAAAATGACAGAGACAGAAGCGTCAGCCTACAAAAGCGATCGGCGAAATAAAGAAATTTAGCTTTTGCAGCAAAACTGTCTCAAAACTGAAAAAACGAAGGGTGTCATGATTTGGATATTTTAAAGAATCTTTTGACGAAAACCGAATGCCGATCGTTGCAGCCATTAAAAAGCCTTTTGAATAGCAAAATTCGGCCACCACAAATAGATAATAGAAGAATATCTAATGAAAGATTTATACATACCAAGAATGTTTTTAAATATTTTATACCTGTGCCACACTGAACAGACAATGCCATTTTGTATCAGGAAAAACAAATATTGCACACTTCTACTTGCTTGCCAAAAATAGTGCAGAATTTACTGAATAGTTCAAACATACTAAGTAAGACTTTTTCAATTCATTACAATTCACAAATACTTCCCTTGCGTGTCAGTTCACTAACAAGTGTACTCGCAGGCGTAACTTCAAAATTCTCACCTTTTCAAACTCATCAAAGGGAATATGCATCAGTCTTCTTGTCCCAAGTATCTGAAATACAAAACAAGAAGAAATGATATGAAACCAGACATCCAAAAGAACTTGAACTAAAAAGCGGAGTTCACATTTCCTCAGCTGAAAACAAACACTGACTAGGTATGACAACAGAAGCATGACAACAGAAGCATGACAAAGAAAACAAACTACAAAGACCCTGGTATAATGAATAATCCACTTTGTGTACAAAATCTTACAGCATTCACAAAACAATAACATTAAAATCTTTCACTTTCTCCTCATGATTGCCACGTAAAGGGTATGTAGCTATGAGATCATAGACAACTCACTTCTACTTGGACAGGGATCTTAAACCTGAAGTGTAATAAAGATAAACAAGGCACAATTGTGCACTGAACAATACAATAATCATTGACACTGATTCACGCAATTTCTACTAACCTTCAGCATCTGGGTGCTCAAGTCTCTTGAGATGGCCTCCACCAGCTTGAGTCCTCTTTGAATTGGATACTTTGTGGAGCGAATCTTTCTCAAGTGCAGGAAGATGCTCTGCACAGCCAGTTTGATTTTGTCCAGCTCAGTTGCCGCCAACAAGTCATTGATGGGAAAGTCCTTCATCAGCTGATTGTAGTCATTTACCGTGGCCATTGCTTGCTTGAGGCCTGCATGACACGCCAAATTATATTTCTTGAACTAGAAATACCCAATAATGAGTGTTTCAACAAAAGATGCAAAATGTAATGCAGCTATAACAGAGTTATACCTGTTTTAACAACAAATCTTTAATCTATTAAAATTGAAACATAAAAGTAAAAGCTTAAAAAAAAAAGAAATTTAAAAAAGCAAACATGTAGAGAAAACTGATTTACTCAAACAAAGCATGGCATAATTGAGCTCCTGACTATTTTAACCAAAATTGGCCCCTACAAGTACCTGTGTCCGAGTCAAAGCTGACAGTGGCATGGAAACGTTTCCCATGTTTCAGAATGTCCAGAGTGAGCACAATCTCTGTGCTTTCTCTCTTTTCTTGGATGCGCAGCAGCGCTCTCTCCAGATTGAGCCAAAAGCTGATTTCTTGAAGAGCCGTCCCAGAAGAAGGATCCCGGTCAAGCTTCGTCACCTGAACATTTGGAAGAAACAACAGATTGTGCCTGGTGTACTCAGTGTGGAATGAGGAAAAATGTCTCAACGAGGACATCTATCAACAATAAGCATTTTCAACGAGTTTTTCCCCCCCTAAAATTATTCATTAATTCAAAATATTTACAATTTCATCCTTTTCACTGTTCGATACAAAACTTGAAAAGGGGCGTTTATATATGGCATATTATTTCCAACAACATCACACGCTACGCATAATTTAACACAAACAACTCACCAATTTAATGTTACTTTAATTCTTCCCATCTCTTTAATTTACTGTGACAACAGCAGCAAAGCTGATGTTCTGAACGTCAGAACATGCACCTCACAAATTACAAGGCAACTATCAAAGCATGTTCAATATAAACTTAGGTGATATGATCATACCATTAATTTCATCACATTAACTGCAATTTTCAGGTACTCAAACTTTTCATTTATTTCCTATGGGTCTGAAGATTACTCTACTCTTTCCGTATTCAAATATTTCAATGGAGTAGGAAAAAAACTCTGATAAGTACAAGAGTTATTTTCCTAACTTAATCCAGCTTCCTTACTGAAGTATTTTATCAAGGACAGCAAGTCTTAAAGAGAAACTCACCTTCTGAATTTCTCTGATCCACCTGTTCACACCACTCTGCAGGCTGTTCAAGAACTGAGCATCGTCCACTTTGTCCCCAAACTCTTCAACCTGTTAAAAGGTAATGGCAAAGGGGAATGAAAATAAGCTGTTATAATTTTTCGCAAAACTGATACAAAAATGAAATAAACAACAATAAAAAAAGGGGGAAAAATTGCAACATTCACTCCATACACTTTCATTAACTCTCTCGAGTTCACGCCCTTGTATATCGACCGATACCGATATCGGTCGATGGCCGGTGGGCCCAGAGCGAAGCCGACTGTCGCTATAAAAATTTGCCTAGAGTCTGCTATGTGGTTTATTTCGGTAAAGGAATGGCTAAACTTTTATAAATACACAATTTGTAACTCCTTTTTCGAAAGAGTTAGCCGTTAGAGGTGCCCGGATAATGACCTCA
>NW_004797495.1:787531-793606 GCF_000002075.1 Aplysia californica | reverse complement strand
TCTATTTTTAGTAACAGTTAAAGTAGGTCACCACTGAAAGCAGACATAAAAAAAATTAATTGTTATCATTTTACTGTATTCTACATTCAATTTCCTTTACATAGATACATAATAAGCCTGGGTATAGTACAAGACTTACTCACACCAGGGCAAAGATCTGAAGAGGTTGTGAATCGACACAATTTTCTCAAAAAGTGGCGAACCCGAGAGAGTTAAGCAAAAATGTTTTTAACAAAATAAAAACAACTTCAGATTAAAACATGGTGATATCACCCGCACGCATGATACACATATTTCTGATTAAATTTATTTTTTAATCAAAATCAAGCAGATTCTGCACAAGGGTGCCAAAACAAGTTCAACCAATAGGCTAGCTTACCACGTAAAAATGATTATTACCAAGTGCACAAAAAACTAATGAAAACCAAGACAATAAGTAGAAACAAAAGAATCACAACAATTTCCAACCTTTGGTTTTCTGTTCTCCTCTGCGCACTTCTTGATCACACCATGGACAACAGGGTTTACTGGTAGAGTGATTTCCGGGATATCAATATTCTGCTGCAGGTGCAGAAGCCCCATCTCCAGTTCAGCAATCTTTTTCTCCACAGTGGGTGCCATTTTGTCTCCATCCCTATTAGAAAGAACCAAAGGGAATCACCATACTAACATAATAAGAACATTACAATTTGTCGCTTTTAAGGACAAGCGGGCTAACCCAGTTTTCACGGGTTTCCAGAAATCTTGACCTACACCAAAAGTGGGCATTGCCCTACCTATAAGACAAATTTGGTGTCATTGGTATATATTTGTTTGGTTATAGAGAAAACTCTCCTTGTCTTTTAAAGAAACTGAAGAAGGGGCATAAACTTTACCTTCAATTTTCTCAAAACAACATTATTCAGGATAGCCCCCTTGTGCTTAAAAGCGCCCAATTATAACAGAAAAGAGATTTTATAAAAAGCATCTGATGACAGATATCACAAAGAAGGTCAAGTTTCACTTACACATTTCTACAATCTTCCAGTACCAAAAACACTTTGCCCATATCTTATAAAGATTGTCCAATACCATTTCAAAATTTTTTTCTACTTTTCATATAAAACACTCATTATTATCACTGCTTCCACTAAACAGTCTGGTTCCTGCATTAAGCTGACACCGTAGTCTTCTGTGGGCGCTGCAACCGCGGCTGCGGAAAAATGAATCAACCGCGCCGCGCTCGGCCGCGAAATTTTGCAGAATTTTCAAAAATTTTGCAGCATTATGATGCTTTCAGACATAGAATTGCAAGAAAAAAAATTATTAGCATTTACCCCTTGGCGGATGTCAACAGAGAGGTATAAACAAGGAATCAGGCTTTCTCTGATCACCTCTCTAGCCTCAACAGTACAAAGTCTGCTTCGACTATGAAGTCACACCGGAAATAGCAGTTCAGAAGAGAATGACAAACATATAAAAGAAGTAGAGGAAAAATGATGATAGTAAGGATGATAGACCTGCATGTGAGCCTCAACCAGATTGTCTGAAAATTTTGCGCAACCCCCCCCACTCCCCATATATGAGCTTTTGTGGGTGTCATAAGGAAGGACTTCCGAGTAACGAGCGACCATCCCAACAAACACAATAAAGAAGAGACCTAACCCTAACCCTAGGCCTACCCAAAAAAAGAACCTGCAACGGGCCTCATGTAAAAAGGCCAGCACAAGTCCAAAATGAAAAAATTTTTAAAATTTAAAAACCACACTCTAAAACAAATAAGGAGCACAATATGGCCTATATCGACATTGCTATAATAGGGTTTGATACAATAACACAACAGAATTGGAATGAATCCTCCATATAGATATAGTGATCTAAATAAATCTAGATCTAGATCTAGATCTAGAATCTAGATCTTGTAGAACATGTGAATAGGAATAGGCCTTGAACTAGAAATCCGCATCCGATTCCGAACAGAAGGACTCAGCTAAGTCTAGATTCTAAATAAATAAATAATAATTCACGCACCTGATGAAACATTAATATTACCGACATTAATATTACAGCACAACCTATGATAGGGTTTGACACAATAGAATTGGAATATGAATCCTCCATTGAGGTCTATAATGATCTAGATCTATATAAATCTAAATCTAGATTCTATTAGAACAAGTGAGTCGGACTTGAATGAATCCACACGATCTGAACAATTGAATTAGTCAACAAACGAAAGTCAAAATGGCCGCTCGAGCACGCAACTGAAAGTAGATAATTTAGGTCGTCGTCCTTTTTCATATTCTCATTTCTACTCAGGTTCCGACAATTATGTCGGAAACGCCGGCGTCGGCAGTCGGCACGAAAACGAAAGTGCCGACAAAGCCGACGGGAGAATTAGGGGGCGCTGGCAGTCGGCCAGGCCTCGCACTACGCACATTGACTGACACAGGTGGGCCTAGCGATAGCATCGGCCGGCTAGCGGGTCAGGTCGCGATTGTCGGATTTCAGACAATTGTCCGCAAACATGCAGGTCTAGGATGAGGAAAGAAAAAGCAGCAGTTCGCCCTATTCCTTATGTTATTCCCGCACAATGTGAGCATAACATTGATAAATCAGCCCCTATTCTACTGTGCATAAGAAAAAAATGTTAATTTCCCCCTTTCGTAATGGCCTCTTGTAGCGACTATTGTATAGGGGTACAGGCGAGACGAGATTTGTCTTTCAGCAAAAATGGATACATTTTTTAAAGGAAAGAATGCGTTGAAAACAAATGCCGCTAAACGTCAGCTTCAGTTAACCAAAAGCACACATGTGTTTGGCGGAAAATTGTTCTGTTAGCATGTATGTAATGTGGTACTTGACCACACCCGTAAATCAATGGTTGATGGGAACTTCTGTGTTTATGCCATCTTCACCCGCAGCGTTTCCTTCTAGGGTGTTTCTAATTCTAATTGCGAGCTCTACCTCTGACTTTATTTAGAATGATGGGACCGTTGTTGTTGCTTGGTTGTGGTAGGGGTTGTCTTTTATCTTCAAATAATTCTCCTACATATTCTACCCACCTCCCTCGGGCTTAGAATTTTTTCTGAAACGTTACATAATTGTCTTTTTTGTCTTCAACGCCTCATGACAATCAATGACATAGATCTAACTCAAACTGCCAGCTCACCTGATTTTGAAATTACCGGTATAGTGTCTCATTTCTTTAGGTCACACTTTTGCTAGTATTTTATGTTATGGGCTTGTTTCTAAACAATAATACAGATTGTATGCTGTTCATTGCTGGGTTTTTAAATTTCATTCACTGTGTCTGTAGTGCTACTTCTCAGCTTATGATTAATTGGTACTTAATTGGTACTTAAATATATATGTTTAAAGCAGTATGGAAAAAGAAGTTTAGACATGGTCGCAATCCTTTCAGAATTTTTGCAGAATTTGGTCATTTTGGGGGTAAATTCTGCGCAGAATTTTGAAATTTTCCATGCAGAAAACTACGATGTCAGATTAAGAAAATTTTTAAAAGCCAGTAAAAACTGATGTTCCCCTAGCATGTCTTCCGTATATTCTCTTCAAAAGCAAAAAACAACAAACTTCAAAAAAGTTTGGAGCACAATACTGATTTCACGCACCTCTCAGCCTTTCCTGTTTCTTTGATGTAGGACTTGAAGTAGGGAGCCACAGCATTGCTGATGTACGCATGCAGTGTTTCGTATGGTGACCCCTCGCTAAAGTTCATGATTCTCAGCTGGGATGCCAAACCTTTATCCCCATCCAGTTGTGGTCCACGTTTGATGAAGACAACACTGGGAAAGATAACAGAACCAAATTGATCCAGCATGAAATCTCACTATCCTGTCCATAACTCAAATTATAAAATTAGACAAATTATTATAGGTGTCAGAATCAAATTCATGCTGCAATGACTCACCCCGGGTTTCCTGTTTTCTCTATAATTTTATCTTGTCAGTATGTTAGTGCTTTAACACTTATAAATGGCAGCTCCACTGTATGCTTCTCAGGAGGTTGTGAACGTTTGAGAATGCTACGGTCTGTTGGGGTAATAGTATAGATTGTAAAGGGCAAAGACCCTGCTGTTGAGCAAGAATTTGCGCTATACAAATGCTATTTATTATTATATAATCTTTATGGAGGCCACAGGAACCAATTTTATAGAAAGGGTTCCCTTTCAAACACTTGATCCATCACTTGTGCCTTAGCAATTTGAACCACAAGCTACTTTTCGTCAAATAAAATACTAACTAAGAGCGGTTTCCGACATGTTTTGAATTTCTGCCTGGAAGTCCAAGCAGACTCACTTCTCAAACTTACAATCGCTAAGGTAGCAAAAATTCAATCCTCAAATCCAAGCAAACTTCTGTGCCACACACAAGTGAAAGGTTTCACAAGAGAAAAATTAAATGGACCAAGAAATGACTATTTGATATAAAAAAATTATTACCTATATTCAAAATTCTAAAATCCAAAAATATC
The DNA here is from genome assembly GCF_000002075.1 of Aplysia californica. NCBI lineage: Eukaryota > Metazoa > Mollusca > Gastropoda > Aplysiida > Aplysiidae > Aplysia > Aplysia californica. Next base: position 789,133 of record NW_004797495.1, on the reverse strand, counting down.
AACACACCTATCGCTTTATGCTTCGGAATTATAACCATTGTTTTAATGCTGTAAATTGTAATTGGTCATGACTGTACTGTAGATTACTCTGCAAAGATACCACCAATCCCCAAGCATAACTGATATTACAACTACGTAATGTTATCCGTTATAATTCACTGAAAAAAATACCTAAATCTAACTGACTTTACGACATATTTTAAATCATGATATAAATACCTGGCCATTTTAGAGCTTCCAAAATGAACATCTGTGGAGATGGTGTACGGGATGTTCTGGCCATCGCCTTCCCCTTCAGCTGTTTCTTCAGATTCCTCTGAAAAGATTATGACATAAAAAGTAGTTAATATATATATGTGAGTGTATGTGTCTCTCTTCATTTTTCAAATGTCCATGCTAAACAGTCACTCTCTCTTTAAACTAACATGAAATCCCTTTTATAAAATCAAATCGTTGGTTAATTTGGAAAAAAGGTCAGAACCCATTTTAGACTATTTTTCTGCCCTCTTTTAAAGTTTTTTAGTGTGCTGAGAACAATTTTGGCACTAAAAATTGTCGCAAACCATTGTTTTTGTAAAGACCTCCCTTTTTTAGCAACTTTTTGGGGTGCGCATGCGCAGTATTATTGGGGAAGGAAAATGAAAACAATCAGCTTGCATTACATCACTACACAAATAGTGCAGTTTTAAAAACCTTAAAAGTTAACCCTGTAAACGCACAGGCCCTAGAATGTAAGTTGTAAGGGGGATGAGCATAGATGCTGACCTTTTTTATTGGAAAATTTCAGTATTCCTTGGAAATCACGTAGTAAATTGCGGGTCAAAGTTATAAATAGTGACCAATGACCTTGCAAGTTTTCTTGACCTCGTTTCTTGGCCAAGATATCGATCAATAATGAGACGCAATAATAGCGACTACACGCTAGGCCTATGTGTTATAAATCACTTGTTCCGCTGTGCTAATGTACTAATTGCTGAGTTCATCACGTTTTGCCCTTTGTTTGTATTTATTTGATCGCTTTTCATTTATGAATTGCTCATTCTGTCAGCTTTAAGAAAAGATATATGGTTTTATATCATGCCATTAATCATCTGTTGAGCCATAAATGGTCATTTTTCAGTAGCAGGTATACATCTCTGAGATTCTCAGCTGCCTGCCAAACCCCCACGTTTACAACCGATCGGCGGTGGCGGCGGAGCATTTTTTTGGGTGGGTTACTTTCGATGAAACGCTGAGCGCTTCTGGGGTTAATATCTCAAAAACCATACATTTGCAAAAGTTTTAATAACAAGTTAGAATCTACACTTCCTAAATCAGGAGGCAAAAATATATAAACATGGCCCGATGATTTTGTAGTTTCGTTCGTTTGAGTCCAAAGCTGAACGCCAGAGACCCTAAATTGCCAGGTAATCGTGGAGGAGTGAACTAAGCGTGAAACTAGAAGGAAACTATGACTAAAGCCAGAAAATCAAAATTCAGGCAAAGAATGGCACTTTTTCGGCAGTTCCCACCCCCCAATTATTATTCGCCAGTTTGGGCCCCAAGAGTAAAGAATAGGGGGGTTTCAGGGGGGGCAAGGCTAATAAAAATATGGAGGGGGGG
>NW_004797495.1:783198-787335 GCF_000002075.1 Aplysia californica | reverse complement strand
TCTACCCTGAGCCAAGAGGGCGCTGGAAACTCTCCGAAATCACAAAAGAGTTCCCTTACCGGGTCTGTATACTTTGTGACTTTGATCCCGGGTCTGTATACACTCCCTTTGCAGTTAGGTAGCATCCCTATTCTTTGAGTTGCCTATTTGGTCATCAAGACTTCCGGATTTCTTCCCAGGATGTAAACAAATGGATCATGGACTTGTAACGAACGGAACTACAAGATCACCCATGGCCCTGGCATGGAAAAGACATGAAATCGGACATGTTACAAGTAGATCTAGATCTAGAGTGGTGTAGCCCCTGCGCGTGCGCCTTCTCGGTGCGTGCACTTTTGTTTTCCTTTGTTTTTAGCCTCAAATTGCGTTTTTGCGTTTGATTGAATGCGTCAGTGTGTGCAGCAGCCATTTTTGTTTACTTCCATCACTCGTTTGCCGACAAGGAATCATCGAGAGTGTTTTTATCAGCTGTGGCAAGTTGACATTCAACGCTGACCTGTGAACTAGTTTTTATGACCTATTTGCCTATGATTGGTTCAAATAGACTGTGCGCGCCCCCTAGCTTAAAAAATGTGCCTACTCCTTCCTTGAGTGTTTCACGTGACCTTTTATCGAGTTCTATGCCAAGTTGTAATGCGGGTTTCGGGATCGGGGGGGTGCACGCGTTGTGAAGACTGAAAAAACTCGAGTTTTCTCTGCCCGTGCACAATGAAATATATAGTAGAATACTAAGAAAAAAAGTAGACTCAATTTTAGAGATTATTTGGTTGCAGTTTGAAGAATGTCATGGATGGTGGCATGTGGACTGTGTGAAAGATGGAAAGATCAGAGGAATGAGTGATGAAGAGTAAGAAAATGTGGATTTTAGTTGTGAAAAAATCTGTTTGATTTTTTTTCACTATGTATTTGAACTATTTATACCCCCTAAATTAAATTAGTTTAGATTCTAATTAAAATTGCCTTACTTTGCTTCTAAAGTGACTTGTTATCTTCCTGTGTGGTCATTTAATGCAGTAATGTTATCAGATTCCTCTTCTTTTGGCTTTCAACGTGTGTATATATGGGTGCACGCTCAGTGAAGAATCCCATGCACGCAGTGAGAAGAAATGCACGCTCAGTGAAGACAACACCCTAGGTTGGAAAAACTGTTGGGCACACAACGTTTAAGAAATCTGGCGACTATGAGCAAGACCATTTTATAGGTCAATAGTTTCTTGAATGGAATAGCTAAAAAAAAAGAACAAAACCGGAAACGGCGGAAAATACGTTCAACGATCGCGAAGTGCACGCGTACCGGCGACACCACTCTAGGCCTAGATTCAAGATCTAGATCTAGATGAAAGTGGCTATTCTCACCCGCCGGAAGTTCTCGCAAGATCAACTCCTCCCCTCTTCTCTCTCTCTCTGTCTCTTTCTGAATACTGTCTATCGGTGTGGACGATCAAATTGACCAAAACAAAGTTAAAAAATGATGTTAAAACACAAAAGTAAATTAATTTGGTTGTCTACAAAGATGCTACGGCTATTTAACTTTTCGAATCGAGCCGAACTACGCGGGTCGCCATTTTGTTTTGCCCGGAAATTCTTGCGCTACTCCTCTCTCTCTTTCTCTCTCTCTCTCCACTGCCCACAGACAAAATTGTACGCTTTTAGTAGGCTACAGCTGTAATGGAACGTTTGTTCACGGCACAGAATTCTACAATTTTTCTGTTATCACTGTGTAGAATTCTGTGGTTTAGGGTGAACGCAAAATTTGGTGAACGCGCACCGGGTGAGAATAGCCACAAGACTCGCCTGCACTATTCTCACTCCGGGTGAGAATAGAGGTGGCCGATCTAGATTTCTAGATCTAAATCTAGAGTGGTGTAGCCCCTGCGCGTGCGCCTTCTCGGTGCGTGCACTTTTGTTTTCCTTTGTTTTTAGCCTCAAATTGCGTTTTTGCGTTTGATTGAATGCGTCAGTGTGTGCAGCAGCCATTTTTGCTTACTTCCATCACTCGTTTGCCGACAAGGGATCATCGAGAGTGTTTTTATCAGCTGTGGCAAGTTGACATTCAATGCTGACCTGTGAACTAGTTTTTATGACCTATTTGCCTCTGATTGGTTCAAATAGACTGTGCGCGCCCCCTAGCTTAAAAAATGTGCCTACTCCTTCCTTGAGTGTTTCACGTGACCTTTTATCGAGTTCTATGCCAAGTTGTATTGCGGGTTTCGGGATCGGGGGGGTGCACGCGTTGTGAAGACTGAAAAAACTCGAGTTTTCTCTGCGCGTGCACAATGAAATATATAGTAGAATACTAAGAAAAAAAGTAGACTCAATTTTAGAGATTATTTGGTTGCAGTTTGAAGAATGTCATGGATGGTGGCATGTGGACTGTGTGAAAGATGGAAAGATCAGAGGAATGAGTGATGAAGAGTAGGAAAATGTGGATTTTAGTTGTGAAAAATTCTGTTTGATTTTTTTTCACTATGTATTTGAACTATTTATACCCCCTAAATTAAATTAGTTTAGATTCTAATTAAAATTGCCTTAATTTGCTTCTAAAGTGACTTGTTATCTTCCTGTGTGGTCATTTAATGCAGTAATGTTATCAGATTCCTCTTCTTTTGGCTTTCAACGTGTATATATGGGTGCACGCACAGTGAAGAATCCCATGCACGCACTGAGAAGAAATGCACGCTCAGTGAAGACAACACCCTAGGTTGGAAAAACTGTTCGGCACACAACGTTTAAGAAATCTGGCGACTATGAGCAAGACCATTTTATAGGTCAATAGTTTCTTGAATGGAATAGCTAAAAACGAAAGTACAAAGCCGGAAATGGCGGAAAATACGTTCAACGATCGCGAAGTGCACGCGTACCGGCGACACCACTCTAGATCTAGATTCTAGATCTAAATCTAGTAGACTTTGGCTTTGGGAATTTAATGTGCTAAAGTAAAAGATTGCCTCACTCAACAGCGACTGTGACAGGTGAAAGAGTGTCAATCCGATTCCCCCCCCCCCCCCCCCGCCCTTTCCCCATCCCATCAGAATGAAAAAGCATGATCTAATGACAATGTGATAATGCCCCCATGATGCCATGCAGCAATGCAATAGCAGTGCTGATTCAAGACTTGAACAATACACTAGATCTAGATTTAGACTTGAGATCTACCTTTCAATGATGGTCGCTGCACGATCAACGAAAGCGTCTGAGGGTCAGTCAAGAATTTCTTCACTGCCTCTAGATGCTGCTTGTCTGCAACAGCATTTTGCAAAGCCTTCAAGTTCGGGTCTTCGTCATCCAGCAAAACTGGCACGATCCGTCGCAAGTAACTCAGAAAGGCTGGAACTTCCACAGACTGCACGACAGCTGGAGCCGGCGGAGCTCCCGCCTCTTGCTCAGCTGTGTCAGCCATAGTGACTGAACTTGAAAACAAACAACTTGATCAAGTACCTCCTTGTCAAATTGTGAATATTATGTACGGTCGAAATCAATAAACACTGCTGGTTGTGACTCAGACAAAAGTGTGAGCTGGAAACCGGAGGAGCCCGGAAGTCGGAAGTCCAGACAGATCAATCGGGCCAGGTTAGGCCTAGGCCTTGCAGAGCAGACTCTGTGACCTGTGAGGGGCGGCAAGCAAGCGGCCTCCGCCTTCTGCAAACATCCGGGCTTTTCCCAATGATCTCATTGTGGCTATCGTCACTCTATCGGTTGGCTTGGCTATGGCCTAGGCCTAGGCTTTCTCAGGCCCAAGGAGTTTACAATAAGCTCCTTGCCTAAGCCCTGACTTGCTCACTTTCGTCTGTCTGCGTTAAGAAATTCTAGGTCTAGCTCATTTATTAATTTACCTATGCCTATGCCCTCGAAACTTTGCATAGCACTTCTGCAGACCAACGATCTAACAAAAGAAATCTAGATTTAGATTCAATAATTGTTCTTTTAAGTTTCGCTATGTGGGCCCTGTAATAATAGCCTAATGACTAATAATATTGTTATATTATTAAAACCGGTCATTGGGTGCAAACACAAAATAATTAAACGTAAAAGAACAGTAAGAAGTTTTTAGATAAGGGATATTGTTAATGAAGTTTGTTTAAATAGGCCAGTGCCTAGGGGATTCGAGACATCCACTTTGAATGGGGAAAAAAGGGG
>NW_004797495.1:761888-783098 GCF_000002075.1 Aplysia californica | reverse complement strand
CTGCACAAGGATCATGATAAGATTGTTAAGGGGGGGGGGGCTACACCTGAAGGCTATCTCGCTTATTATTGGACTGAATCTTACCAAATTCCACACATATAACAATCATAGTAAGGAGTCTTGAAAACCGCAATCAAATTTGAGAAAAAAGTTTCGTTTCCATGGATACGGTGGCCATATTGGATTTTGTTGACATATTATACGTAATGAATACCGCACAACCTGCTCATGGAAATTGATTGGGGTTTTTTTGCATACATGTTAACAAACAATAGATCAAAAAATTTGTCTGTTGTTGTTTTTTTTCCTAAACGAATTTTAAAGAATTTAAGGATTTTTTTTTCTGATGTACCATTCAAGTTTGCAAAAAATCCGTGAAAAATAACACTCAAGACACCACCACACCACCAACAAAAAATTATTCCGAATATAAAAAATTCAACAGACTATTTTTTTAATTACATCTCTTTTTTTCAGTGAAAATTCCATGAAAATTGGAAGAAAAATGGTGGAGTTATTCAAAAAAGTATAGAGAAAAGTCGCGTTTTGAGAAAACGGCCTGTAAAGAAAAATGAAATATTGACTTTATGAGGAAATGGTGGTGATAAACATGCCCGGTATGGGAAAAAATGCTGTTTTGGGGGTTCTTATGCGGTGAAATAATTGTAGGAGAGGCTGAGGAACCTAAAAATGCCTACAACTCAAATTCCATAATTTTGAGCTGAATCGGGGCTTTGGGGGTGTAGTCCCCACCCCACCCCCCCTCCCTTAAATGATTTGCTGTCTTTATAGGTGTGTGTTTATATTACGTACCCAAAGTGCTTCATATCATATTATGTTCAATACACGCTGATCATTTTATATTTACATTTGAAGATAATGAATTCCCGAAGGAAGGTTAAATTCACTCGCTGGTTTAATTGTAGCACTTCTATAATAACAATACAATACGAAAGGCTAATTGAATGTTATAAGAGACATTGGGCTAGGGAGTTTTGTTTTCCGACCTCTCTGCGCTATGCAAATGTTTAAGTGAGTACTGGGTAAGCTATGCGCAATTTGGGGGTCGAGGGGGTGGCGGGTTGCTGCTGAATCGTCATTCTAACGGCTAAAAAGGGCGAAATGGTATAGTAGCGTTTAACGCCTACAATAATCTCTGACTGGAAGGCAAAATTAAACATTGTGGAGTTCAAAGTGAAACTCTGCGTTCAAGTAAATTAAGAAAGTATCTGTATTGAAATGAAGAAAAAAATTATGGTCAGCCGACAGAAACATGTATACTAGGCGTGTACGTGTACAGAGCTGCTGTCCGGAGAACAATTGTTTCAAGTGTGTTTCACAAGCACGGTCGACGCATTCCCAACAAGAGCTGTTAAAGTACTTTTAAAAAGGTACTTAGGTACAAATGTAAGTACAATCTAAAATATGTACTTTAGTACAGTAAAAGTACTTTCCTATAAAATTGACTTGAGTAAAAGTACTTTTTAAAAAGTACTTATGAGTACATTTTGATTACTTTCTGCTAATATGCTAAAACACTTCAGTGCTAATGCAAAATATCATATTGAATAACATATCCAGTATATTTGACAAATTAGGCCATTAATTACTAAAAATGTAAACAGTATACAAAGCATTTGAATATACGCACTGAACGTAGGTGGAAACGGTCCGTAAAATTGAAAAAACAAACAAACAAACAAACAGACGCAACTGGTGAATGCGTAATATTATGAATAGAACTTGTTTGAGCAAGACAATATGATCAAATGTAAGTCAGTCCAAGAGGTCGGAAAGTTGGAAAAGTATCCAAATTGGAAAATGTAGAGACAAAGTTGCTCTTAAGAAAACATAAAATTAATTGATGAAAACGGCCAGCAAAGAAATGGAAAAGTGCATTGAATTCTTCATTAACAAATTCTCAAGGAATCATGGTAGCCTTAAGCGTAAACCAAAAAATTTAGAAAATTTTTTTTTTTAAATTTAGGTAGCCTAAAAAATTGTTAGATAAACATTGAGAACTTAGTTTCAGTTTCAGTTGATTATAATAGTGGTAAGACAAATTTTGGTCACACTGTGTAGTCCACAGTGCCCACGGCAAACCAAAATACATGTACATGTAGTTTCCTAGGGTCTAGTAAGAGTAATGTAACCGAAGATTATCTACTACAGTAGTCTCCGCCTAAGATCCCAGTAATCGGGAGCAAGGGAAGTACGGGATCTTAGCCGACGAAGCCAAGGAAGAATCTACAGTGACCCATGAACTGACGTGACCCCTGGTGGGTTTATGACATATGATGGCGAGCAAGGAGTGTTCAACCTTTTAGCCTTCCATCTCTGAGTCTGATTGAGTCCCTCCGCCTTTGTCGTTTCTGCACTATTAGGTAGTGACCACACCAATTAAAATTCAGGTTGTCTCGCAAATTCGGGAAAAGAGAAAAACTGTCTTCAATGGTCAGGGAAGAGTTCACAGTTCGATGTGATCCTACCAGGACTGAACTTGTAGGCCCAACCCACCCAGCGAGTGATGTAAGTTTAGGTGGCGAGCTCAGATGCGAGGGCTATGTTTGGGGAAAAGAAACACATCGGTCAGTTCACATCTCGGTGTGATCCCGTCAGGGGCAAACATTGTACCGTTTCATGGAGTTTTACAACGCTTGTGATCGCATTCACGAGAGTGGCTGATCTTTGACCCGATGATCCGTTCTTTGATCTCAACTTTTAACTCTTGGTCGATCGGCTGTACCCGTACGGGTGTTGGTTTCGTAAATTATGATCAGAAATGCCGGCACTTACACTTTCATCAAGGTTATGTTACCCTCTATACACATATTGTGAGCCCTAAGCGGTGTAGATGATCAGGGTGGTAGGCCTACGTGTAGAGTGTAGGTGTGAAATCTCACCAGTGCCTGTGAAAGTGCTCGAGTGGCGCTCCAGCCTGAGGACTTTCCTAGATACTGGATAGATAGCCAGAGACCAGAGGTGTGAAATTTGACCAACACTTTGATACTGATCGTGCAGTCAGCCGACTAAAAAGTTCCTCAGACTCAGATCGTTGTTTAACGAGAGGGGTGGCATTGGTTGACTGATTGTGCTGATTACAATGATGGCCGTGGGCAAGACGCTCAGATAGTGTGTCCCCGTGGTTTATGCACCCCGCATAATTTAGCATAATTTGATCATTTTAAGCATAATTTATATTCTGATTATTTTCCTTTATCATCCTTTTTTAAGATTAACATAATCGCATAATTTCACATTTTTTGGGCTATCAGTTTGCATAATTTCAAAATTTTTCTTGCTTACAACGACGGGGACAGGATAGCGGGTGAAGCTAAGGGTAGAAGCAAGAAGAAGTTCAATCGTTTCTACTCTTAATAGGTAAAGTAGTGGTTCAGTGAGATGCAAGCAGTGGTGGCAATAGATAAGTAAAGTAGGTCTAGGATTGGCGCATGCCGTTATCTGAGACGCTATGATAGTGATAGCACTAATTAGAGGTGTGAAGTTTTTTTGTTTTTTTTTAACCGTTGCTTGATGCTTGCCATGCATACCTGGCCGGGCAAGTGACCTTTATCCAACTGTCTGGGCTTCTGGAACCCTCCCTCTTCCCCCCCCCCCCCCTTAACCCCAAATGACTATTCCAAGTCACGTCACAGGCGAATTTTTTTCCCCGGTCCTCTTGCGATTCTGTCTTAGACAGGTTCTACAGTGATACAACACCGGCGTCTGTGGTCTGTCGTGTAACAGTTATAATTTAAGGCGCTTAATATACATTTGATAAAATATAAGTAATTGTTGATAAAATACAAGTAATTGTTGTTGTACCTGAGTTTGATTCCCGAGTGGTAATAAAATTTTATCGAGTATCTCGGTCTTTCTGTTGGAATGTTGTATCCTTCTCATTTCTCATCCCAACTGAAAGGCAGAATCGAAACCTCCTCGTTATTAATTATGTTAATTGAGACGTAAAATCACATGTAAATAAAAAATTTAAAACAAAACAAAAAGAATATAGACTAATGACAAAATCAAAATGTGTGTGCCGGGAAAAAAGGGTGGTGGAATACAGTGTTATCTTGCCCGTTTGTGAAACGTTTATTCCACGTAACAAATGAAGAAAAACAGACGAGGTGTGAAAAAATTATATACAATATATAATTTTTTTAAATTATATATATATTCATATATATATATATATATATATATATATATATATATGTATATATACATATATATATATATATATATAATATATATAATTTAGTGACTCCATAATTAAAATTATTGCAAGTGCCGTAAAACTCTTTACTAAACTAACATAATTAAAATTAATGGTGCTAGACAAAAGCAGCAATGAACTTACATGTGTGAAAAAGCATAGATCTACAATTTTAACTTCTTACAACTTACAGAGGTTATAAATAGATTTGGGTTATCTTTCGTTAATGTTATAAATTGTTTGAATAAAGCGAGATGCAGTGACAAGTGTTGGAGAAATAGCAAGATATAATACAGACATAACAACAGGAAAGGGAGGGGGGGGGGAGAAAAAAGAAAGTGTTAAAGACAGTAGGGTTGACTCTCCTGCATGCCTGCAGGCCTTGGCTTCCTCCTATCTGCAAGCTATACTTTTTACCTTAGAACTGCAGTCACTCCAGGTTCAATCAAATCAACTAGAGGGACCACATAGCATAGTTAAAACTGTTCTTTATTAAGTGGGAACAAGTTCTATGGAATTGCTAAATCATAGTTGGCTCTACTATAATATTACAAAAACACATAGATATATAGGCCTATATATGTAGGCTACATAATATCATCGTCATCCGGTGCCTTGCCGACTGGCGTGGGCGATCATGGACCTCCACTTCACTCTGTCTTGCGTTGCAGGGATGGTGTCTGTCAGTCTTGCTGTTCCTAGCAATGTTGTCATCTTGTCAAGTATCTTTTCCTTCTGTCAGCCTCTGCATCTCTTTCCATCAAACCTGCCTGTTGTTACAATTCTCCCCAATGCTTCTTTCCACATGTATGTATACAAAACTATACATGTATGTTTATTATATATTTTAAAACTATTTCACTCACACACACAGAGATACACATACAATGTTATAGTAATAGGTGTACCAAATAATATTTTAAATCATGTACCACCTCTGGTGTAGTCAGCATATCATATTGGCGTTTCCCCGTGGCCTGCAGAAGCCAGTTTAGCCAGGAGTAATTGATTTTAGTGTAACAAAAATTGTTGTCGAGTATCGATCTCTGTCTTATCTGTTGGGATGTTGTATTTGTATCTTTCTCAGCCCGAGTTGGCCCTGACTTACTTCTGTGTGTAGAAGCAGATTGCCTCCTAAATCTTAAATGAATGATCGACATGTGTCAATAGGGGCGTAAAACGTCTCTATGACAGAATTTTTCAAATATAGTTTTATACTAATATAATACACATAAGCTCTATAAGATATGTAGGCTATGTATTTAAAAAATCAGAGAGAGAGAGAGAGAGAGAGAGAGAGAGAGAGAGAGAGAGAGAGAGAGAGAGAGAGATCGCAACAGAACCAAAGCATGATTATCATTTTCAGTTTTTATTAGAAAAATGAATAAAGTATATTTATATACATATATATACATGACAGTATATAATGATGTATTTCACAGTAAATTACAATGTAAGGATGATGCATAATACCATGCAACAGCTAGTGAGCAATTGATCAAAACCACCAGACAAATAGACAAGAACCAAGACATTTTTACATCATATTATATGTACATGACATAGATTACACTACGTGGTGACAGAAATTATAGCAACACTTTGTCTAATACGATCTGCTTCAGTGATATCCATGTCTTTTGAAGAGTACAGTCACAATACAACAACTCAATAACACAACAATGAAGGTGCAGTCAAAACCATCAGGCAGACAGACAAACACATAATATAATAGATATGAACCTACATGGTACAGATATGCACAGAACACATTGTCACATAAACCTTAGCATCATGACTTCAAGTAATCATTGGAATGTACACATGCATTTTTTTGTCTTTCATAGATGACATTGTGATACAAATGTATGTAAACATGATACATTTTATACACAGAATACACAGCACTGAGTGTGCAATCTTTTTAATGTGACGGACAGTTTGTTCTATAATTTTAATGCAAACTTAAACTAGTTATTAACGACATCAGCAACTATTTTTATGGATGCAGTTGTCTGTGAATAGTCTGTTCATATTTTATGCAAACTCAGTCATTAATGACATAAGCAGCTATTTATGGATGCAGTTGTCTGCAAATAGTCTGTTCAAATTTTTGTGCAAACTTAGTCAGAAGTGACATCAGCAACTATTTTTGGATGCAGTTGTCTGTGAACAGTCTGTTCATATTTTATGCAAACTCGGTCATAAGTGACATTAGCAACTATTTATGGATGCAGTGGTCTGCTATGAACAGTCTGTTCATATTTTATGCAAACTCAGTCATTAGTGATATCAGCAACTATTAATGGATGCAGTTGTCTGATACTCAAAACTTATTAGTCAGAGCATTTTTACATGAACTTGCATGGACCATATTTTATATACACTTGTATACTGATAATCTCTCTGTTTAAAAAAAAAAAAAATCTCATTGCCCCTAGCACCTAATTCCACAACATTTAAGTTTCTCAGCAACAAACAATAAATAGATTGTTTTCCTGGAAACAGATCAACAGTTACAGTTCAAAAAAAAATTAGCTTCTCCTTTCATTTGCCTTGCTTCTTGTATTAAAAGCAGGGGCTCGTTGGTCCACTACGTTGGATAATGAGTTGTTTCTCTTCCCTTCAACAGACTTTCTTGGCCTGAGTCTTCTTGCATAAGTATACCTGTTCTTTCCTGACACAGCGGCAGCCTGACGAGTTTCTCTTTTTCTCTTTTCCCTTTCTTCTCTTGCCTTTTTCCTCTTTTCGGCCTTCAGAGCATTTTGGTAATCCAGAAAAACACGATACCAGCCTCCTCTAAAACATGTACCATTGTCCAGCTTCTCCTGAAAATTTGTCTTCACATGCTGTATCAACTGGGAGTAGATTTCATCCTCAGTCAGAACAGGCAGATTCATTACTTTGAACCAACCAGAGAAAGAAACCCAGTCATTACCATCAAGTTGATTCGCCATTTCTTTTAATGTTTTCATTATGTCCTCAGTAGGGAGACCGAAGTTGTCATCAAAATGCTGAATGAGTTCCTTGTGATCCATGCCAGTTGATTGAGTCAAATCAAGAAGCTGTACCTAGACAAACAAAGATAAAAACAAAACACTGGTTGTTAATTTTGAACCTTGGTAGAGTTTTAAAGATATTTTCTAAGCTCTCAATATTTTACTTTTATTCTTTGGGACAATCTCCGCAACACCAAAGACATCAGTCAGATTTATCAAAGTTTAAAATTATAGAGAGGTTAACATGAGATCATGTGAAAAAATCAGGAATGGTAAGTCTTAAATTTCAGTTAAGCAAGGCTTGAACTCAGAACACATACTTGTTAGTGAACTTTAACTCTAGCTCCAGTCAAGTAGGCCTACTGATCCACGGACAATCACATCAAGAGACTGCTGGTCTGGATACCTTCCACCACCATTCCCATTTCTACATAATAATAATAATAATAATAACAATAATATATAAGGCTAAGGGGATCTGCACAAATTCTAGAGGTACAATTTATTATAAACTATAATCTCGACATAGAATGAGTTTTTACCGGAGTCATATTTTCCCAAAGAACTTTGATACAATTATATGACTCCATATAAATAGCCTACTGCACATGCATGCACTAATCTATATATATATTATATCCTAAAATAAGACTTTCATTTAGTTTTGCGCTAAAAAGGCATTAATTAAATTGCTGTTAGTATCCATTTCATAATACACACTGCACATACCTAAGGTACACTAGCATGAAGAATAAAAAAAAGTAAGTTTTGCGTTTACTGAGAACCTTACAGGTAAAAGAAAAGAAGTAACAGATATAATATACTGTTTTTTGTGTTACCTGAAAGGCAAGAGCTTTGCGAAACGGCACTGTTGCCATTATTGTCAACTCAAAGCGTTCCTGTTGTTCAGTTGATTCAATGCCCAGGATGTAGTTACTGGAGACAAGCGAGTCTGTCCACACTCTCCACTGTTCATGTGAATAGATCTCGGACACATGATGCCACCTGAAATGATACCCCAAAAAATATTTGAAATGTAGGCCTACTACATTTTTTTATTGAGAGCACAGCTGTCCTTTGCTCTCATCATACCGGTAATATGTTTTTGTACAAAAGTCAGTGAATTCACCATCGAAGCACTGCAGGTCCACCAAGGTAACAGAAATCACAATTCTGCATTCTAAAATTGCCTAGAGATGTATAAAACCTGAAATAAGTTTTTAGTCTTCTTTGAAGGGCCCAATCAACTGGATGTTTCAATTGCTAAAAATACAACACTGGTATAGTAAAAAACCCATTTTAAGATTATCTGGGGGCACAAATTAAAATCTAACAAAACAACTAGCATTCATGGAACAAGGTATTGATGACATGATTATACTGCAGTAAATTTTTTTCTCCAAAATTTAAAAAAAAAGTCCAAAGGAATTTCAAAAGAATCTGGACCCAAATTAGAGCGAACAAAAATACAAGCAGAAAGGTTATGGAACCAAGGTAAAATTGAGAAAAAAGATAGGTGCTAATAGTAATAGAGTTCATGCAAGCTATTAATTATAATAAAATAAAAATTTGTAAGAGTAACAGGTTGTATCTAGGCTCATCTTGATGAGATCATGATCATGAACACATTTCAATATTTGTAGAGAGGCAATGGTACCATGACTCACTTGTATACTTTAGAAAAGCTCAACAGCATCAGCAAACTTGACAGACCAGAAGCATCCATTTGCCTCCTGGATCCAGAATCCTCTATAAATGCCTTTATCTTTCCTTCAATAGCACCTTGGAGATCTGGATATGTGTCCAGCGCCCACAGGAAGAGTCTGTACAGTGCAAAGAAACCCTGACAGTAAGTCTCAGCTCTGTTGCCGCAGAACTCAAGTAAAGTTGTAGTCAAGAGGTTAGGTAAGGTCTTGAGAACAATTTCTGTGATTGGAGTTTCTTTCCCATTTGGTAAAGACATCAGTGGCAGCGTTGAGAGCTGTTGCATTGTCTTCTCAAACTCGTCCTGGAAACAAATAAAACACAACTCAAATACTATGGAAATAAAAGGCAAATGGGACATAAAACAAAATTTTGAACACAAAAGTTAAAAATTTTATTTGGTAGGATATGTTGGCTATAGCACATTTGGAACTTGTGTGAAAAGAAAAAAATCTGAGTATTAATAATAACAATATTTAAATGTGTGTGTATCATAGCGTGTGTAGGTGTGTGTAATGACTGAGAGTGAAATTAGAGAAAGGGAGAGAGAGAGAGAGAGAGCGAGAGAGAGAGAGAGAGAGAGAGAGAGAGAGAGAGAGAGAGAGCAGCTGCATGTTGAAAAATGTCTTTTTTTCCCTATAGCAATAGTAAAATTAATTTAATTTCTTCTACTGATTCCAATTGTTTTATTATGAACATTAACTTCACAGTGCTGAGCCCTCAGGAAAAATTAATCTGAAAGTGGATACTCATATCTTGGTATCCTTAAATTTTCTACAAATTGTATGCACAATTCGTAGTCATCTAGAAAAGTGCATTAATTAGTTTAAATTTCTCCACCTCAACACAAGTAGTGTGTATACGATTGGTGAAATAAAAAAATAATACATTGTACATTTATAATGACATAAAAGCATACACAGGAGATCATACATATTATGATGATGTACCTTGATATGAGCACCATGTGAAGGCTGCATGTGAAGAGGTAAGAATACACAGAGGAGCTCCTTCCAGACGCTGTGCACCTCACCCACAGAATTCTGCATGGCATAAAATGAACGAGCTGAAAGAAATTCACAAGGGGTCTTCAAATTAGTCACGGCATCTTTGTCTTGATTGAAATATAGACCAAATCCAAAGAGATCATCAGAACATGATGGCTCCTGAAAGAAGTTCAATTCCTCTTTGGATATGTAGTCAACGATTTGTGGACAGTCTGATGAGTTGTCTGACATTTCAACATCCATGTCAAGACAGGAATCATCTCTCCTGAGCTGTAGTAAATCATCCTTGACCAAGCAAGTATCATCATCCATTATATCAATGTCCTTGCCTGATTCACATGCAGGAATATCCTGCAATAAAGGCGGCTGGATTCCAATTTCCTCGACTTTAGCAGGGCCATCACAGTCTTCCATTTCCGTCTCTTTGACATGATCATCACCACATTCTACAGGTCTTTCATGACACGACTCTTCTTCCCAGAAACCAGGAAATGGGCTCTCAAAAGTGTGACCACAATCCTCACATTTGAAACATTGGGCTATCTTCAAGTTATGTGCATATACCCCACAATTGAAAGTGAAAGCACGGGTTTCGAGTAGAAAAGACACCACATTCATCAGCATAGTTTGCACAGTATAACTGGGAGACCAACCCATTCCTTTTGTACGTTTCCAGTCAGTGTGAATATCTGTATAGTCATTGAACATGGCCAAACAAATCTGAGTGCCTTTTTTCCCTGGCCTTGATGCTCCTTGGTTGTAGCTATACCCAACAGGCATGAACTCCGCGTTTGGAGCTGTGTAAGGGTAATTGTCAGGAAAGAACAAGATCATATGAAGGATGATATCATCTTGGCGAATATTACAATGCCACTCGAACATGTTATCTTCCAGCGGAGTGGCAGCGACATTGGGAACTGGGTTTTTCTGTAACTCTTTCAGATCAAACATAAGTCTTTTAAGAGCATCTCGCTGGTGGATTGCAGTCTGAATTTCAGCCATTCTGCCACACGTGGACTAAATTCCGTCTACAATTTCACACAGCAAAATGAAAAGAGAAGAGGAATGACTCTTCTGGACAGTTCGAAAAAAATCACAGATTAAGATATCCCCAACTCGTACCACAGTGAGCACTGCTACACTAACCCTGTTGAATCTCTGAAAATGTCTACTTTCTGCTGACTGTTGATAAACGAAAGTCACTTTATAAACAAGCGGATTTTACTTCGCGGAAAACAATTTAGTTTCCGATACTATTATTGAAATGTCTGGAAATACCCGGGTTAGATACTAAAAATAGATATTTCCGCGAAGCATTAAATAATTTATTGTTGGTGGCTGTTGGCCATTGTAATTTTAAAAAGTATATTATGAGATAGAACAATAATACTTGCCGTGTCATTCATCTATTTTTTCATTTGTATAACGGAAAAAATAATTTGAAATATATACACATAAGGCCCATTTTTGGGGGTCTAAACAAAGAAACTTGTTCCGAAGCACAGCCGCTCGCGGATTTCTCCAGCTCAGTTTTTTTTTTTTTTTACAAAGCAAAACTGTTAGTCAGACTGTTTATTTTTTCTAGAGCCTAGAGTAATTGAATGATATGGAAGAGATAAAAAGCCCGAATAGTAATCAACAAAAGTCTATAAATGGAGGTCTTAAAAAATGTCTTCAAGAATTTCAATGTCCATGCTAGGACCGGTCAATACAAGCTGCTTATCTATAGAACAGCTCTCCTCGGCTGATCCACTCATAGGAATCTGTCTTCGCGGAAAAATAGATTCGGAGAAAAAAGAACTCATTTTCTAAAAATATTACATTGTTGTTGTCGCTCCGCGAAGCGTTCTTGATCAATAAAACCGAGTTAAATCTAGGCCTACAGGAAGAAAGGACACGCGCCATAGTTTTATGCTCACCCTAACAGATTATAAAAGCGGTGTGGGTTTGTTTCTGTATCAAAATTGTATTGCCAGTCGTAAGCGATAGAGGCCAACACAAGTTTTGCACTTGTCTATGCATGTTTATTAGAAGAAGTTTGTGCGTCTACGGTACGACTTTGGTTTTATATTTTTATGCACTCAACAGACTTTCACGTCCAAGTTGATCATTATTTTAGAATTTAATTTTCACTAGGCTTCCAAGCAGCACAGAATATAGACTCTAGCTTTCTAATTGATTTTTAGTACGGACGATTGTTTGTTTCATCATGCAAGATTGACGAAACAGCACTTCAATTGCAGCCAGCCTTTTTTTTCGTCCTCTCAAACGTTTTTATGTCTGCATTCTAGTTTGGTCAGTAATTTGCATAAATATATAATGTGTCTTATAACTGTTTTGTTCTTTTTTTGTTGATCATATTAAATCTCTCATCATGTCATTAATCGAATAGGTCTTATACTGTAAGCTCAAATTATGATATTCATAATAGCCTGCATTATATAACATGTACCTGTAACCCCCCACCTCTCTGTCTCTCTTCTCTGTCTCTCCTCTCTCTCTCTCTCTCTCTCTCTCTCTCTCTCTCTCTCTCTCTCTCTCTCCCTCCCCCCCTCTCTCTCTCTCAGCTTATTGTGCTAAATTTATATTAGTGATATTATATATCATGCTGGAAGATAGGAAAGATATGGTATGGATAACCTGGGTTCAAATCTCCTGTGGGGCATTCTTGAACTTTTGTTTCGAAGTTAGGGAGTTTTTAATGTTCTTCAGCTTCGTGGCTTGGTCAGGTCCTTGAGCAGAATTTTTATAATTTTAGAGGTCTGACCCTGTGATACCCTTATTATCTAAGTATTCTAAGGGAGCATTGAATTTTACAGTGTATTTGTTTTGTTTTTAACGCTGTTGTTCACAACATTGACAGTCTAGCATCATATATATTAAGTGAATCCTCATGTAAATCATCACAGATGATGGAATATTTAAGTCGATTTTGTCTAATTTGTCAAATTTGGGTTCGGTGATCTGCCCTGTGGGTGAGGTAGCTCTGGTGTGGTTTTCTCCTTAAAATATTTCCTATCAAGAATATATCTATCGTCCATCTCTCAAAACAATTACTAGGAAGAACCCCACTCATTCAGTATTTTAAAAGCAATACTTACTGAGATAATTTTCATCTTCAATCCTTGAAACACCACTGGGTTCTTTAAAAATTTGTTTCACTTTACTAACAACATGATAATTAGTTATTGTTTTTCTAAATTTTGTTTCATAATGACTTTTTCAGGTTGATGAGATAGTCACAAGAGAACTGCTGACGTAATCTCACTACAGTGAGTAACCTTCACCGAGAGATCACATCTTTAAAGAAACACTTTTCAACTGAACGTCTAACACTCAAGTGTTGTGGATCACCACATTTTGTCACAGCTATGGCAGCCAAGAATAAAAAGGCCATACAAAGGCTTATGTTTGATCAGGAGGAACTAAGGAAAGCTCCTGTAGCAAACGTCTCGGCAGCCCCCCTTGATGAGAATATGTTTGAATGGCACTGCAATATTCGTCAAGATGACATCATCTTCCACTTGATTTTATTTTTCCCTCAGAATTACCCGTACAGTTCTCCTAGTGCAGAGTTTGTTCCTGTGGGTTTTAATTATTCAAGTGGAGCAACGAAACCAGGAAAAAAAGGGACAAAAATCTGTTTGAATATTTTCTCTGATTTTGCGGACATTCACACTGAGTGGAAAGGCCAGAAAGGGTTAGGATGGTCCCCAGGCTACACAGTGCAGATGGTGCTAATGAATGTGGTAGCTTTCCTGGCTGAGACCCAAGACAATGGATCTTCGAGTCATTCATTCAAGCAAAATCTTAAATTGTCAAAAGAGTTCAAGTGTGAAGATTGTGGACACACTTATAGAACCCCACAGCCTTCATTAGATGATGAAACTGATAGTGGTGAGAGCAAAAAAGGAAAAGGAAAAGGTGCTAAGGGTAAAAAGGAAGGAGCTGCAACAGCCAAAGCTCAGCTAGCTGGAAAAGCTCAGGTGGCTGAGAAGGCATTTGATGCTGGGCCTGAAATAATTGACTACATTTCCAAAGAAAAGTTCAAGATAAAAAAGCCTTCAGGTGTGGATGATCTATTTGGCTATGGCCTTGCTGTGTCTGGGACCAATTGGCGTCCAGTCCTGACTTCTCCATGTGAGTTTATCACAGGCAGTTCCTTCTTTGGAATGAAAAAGGCAGTAAAAGTGGTTCACAGTGTCATGAAAGAAGAGCTGAAACTGTTCCTTCCATTGTATATTCATCCTATTCATGGTGCTGAAATCAAAGATGAATTTGAGAAAACTCTAAAAGAAGTTGCCGTGATCATGCCAAAACATGACCCCAATACTACACCTATCACAGACCTGGTGTTGAAGACTATCCCCAACCTGATGAGTGCGACAGTAGTGGAGTTCTCCAAAGGCACTCAACATACAAGTGACAACAGCCTTAATGGCTACTTCGCACTTCACCGGCTTCTGCTCTGGGCAGCTGACACATATCCTGAATTGCAGGATGCTATAGAGACCAAAGGTATGGAGCTTTTATTTATTTTAATCTTCAGACTATTCTTGTATTTCATAGACACATTGGCAGCACAAATTAGTTAATAGTGTAATTTTTTAACGATGGAACTATATATATTTGTTCCCTTTCAGCAGTTTTACTTTGAAGTTGAGTTTGAAAGGAGAATGTAAACAGAAAAACATCTTCCTTATAAGTAAAAAGTCCATTACAAAGAAAAAACCTAAATGATGCTTAATGATTGTCAGAGTCATGATGTGCAATTTTTATTTTTGTAATTTACCATTCTGTACAATGTATTTTATAATATACTTCTTCTAAATCATATATTTTACTCATAGCAAATTATTCACCATAGCTCAGTCTGGTCTCCTTCAGCACAATATTTTCATGAGGATTTCTCTATTTTTTAAAATTTGAAACTTAATTTGTGTACTGTATTTCATTGCATTTTGTAATGTCTCTTGTCTACACAGATTGTCACTCTTTATTTTACCGTAGGCCTACTGTTAACGACTATGTATGTTATGTTCATGGAACAGACTTGACCTTGAATCAATTGTTACTAAACTATTACTGTTCATATTGACTTTCTTTTCTTGGCTTTTGTCTGTAAATTGTACATTTTCAGCAAGGCAAAGAATTTAAGAGTGCTGATTTGAAATTAGTCAAACTTGCTCAAACGACCGCATGTCCAAGACAATCACCTATTCAAACGCCCACTTCCCATATGCCCCCTTGCGTCTTGTATATATTATTATGATGAAACTGTCCAAGAATTAATTAATTGGGCTTTTTTTCCTGTTCATTAATATTTTCTTTTCTTTTTTTATTATTATAGTGCAAGAGTATGTGGAAGATGAGAGGAACAGGACCAAGAGTAAAGTTCCATACATTGCTGAATGGCTCATGCTGGTGGCTGCTTCAAAGAAATACCGGTAAGATATCTTGTGGATCAACTAATGTCTTCAAATAATTTCATTTTGGACTGTGTTTGTTAACTTTTGTAAAGCAGTAAGTCGATTTTTTATGAAAGAATGTTTCTGCATGATGTGTGTCACAGTGTGTATGTGTCTGTGCTTGCTATTATTTGAGTGTGTACTTGTGTATGTGTGTGTGTGTGTGTTTGTGTGTGCACTCGTGTGTGTGCGTGTGGGTGTTTGTATGAGAGAAAGAGAGAGAGAAAGGGACTGGGGGAGGCTGAGCATATGTTGTATTTAAACTTTGAAAAAAGTTATGTAGGTGTTTTTAGATCATTTAGGAGGTGGCCCTCTCACCCTACTTGTAAAGGCCAACCTGGGCTGAGAGGGATACAACATTCCAATTCCAGCAGAGATCAGAGACTGAGATACTTGATAAAAAATCTCCCCACTTGGAAATTGAACTCAGGTCTCCAGCCTGCAACAGGGAAGTGCTTAACCACTACACCATAAACGCTGATGAAAATAGTTTGTTTTGATGCATTTGGGTATTATGATACAATGAGGTATAGGTTATAAAGCTGCAACCCTCCTAGTGTTGATGGCAGATGAAATCGGTTGTAAGTTTCATTCTGCGGTGTCGCTGCTGATTTAATCTAACCATAATTTGAGTTGCTATTTTAGTTCGCTTATCATGTTGTTTTTTTTACACCGAACATTTCAGCTCCTTCACAAATGAGCTCTCATTCCATATTTACATTCTATTTTCTGAAAATCTATAGATGTATGGTATTTACTTGCTTGGTTTGCCCGTTCTCAAGCATTTTGAATTTTCTTTTCTAACACAATATTGTGACGTCATATAATTTCCCCTGACACCACAGGATATTTCTTAGCAGCACTAATTGAAGAGTTGTATCCAATCCTTCTTCATGCTCATCTCAAGAGCCACTCTAATTTTTCCTCTTTTGTGAACTCATTTTTGTATTCTTTGTTTTTTGTTTTAGTAAGAGTTTTACGGCGCTCGCAACTGCATAAGGTCATATGAGCACGCTTTTTTTTTCTCCTAGGGTTTTTGTTTTGTTTTGTTTTTAATTGTGCCTTGCTTTGTTTTGAATTCTCTGCTTTCTGTACTGTCAGGTGGCAAGATGTGGCAGATGCCTATCTCAGTGAATCATGGAGACGCAACGTTATCTGGTATGTGAAAGCAGATGCAAAACTTGGCTTCCTGGATACGCCTCAAGACTACCGTATCCGGCGAACACTAGAGGAAACTGATATCGCTCGAAAGCATCTGGCATTTCAAGTCCGCTTTTTGGACATTGCCATGCCTGCCAAAATGTCTCGGGATGAGGTGATCAAACGCTATGACAACAATTTTGGTTTCCCAACGAAAGAGATGGTGGATGAGCTCAAAGATGCATTTGTCAAGATCAACAATGAAATGAAGACATATCAAGACTGGTTCAAGATCCTTAAACTGCCTGTTCTTACTGATAAACAAGTGTTTGATGTTCTGGTTGAGGCAGTGAAGTTCTCTATTGTAAGGCCAGGTTATTTCTGGAGCTCTGCCAAGACAGGGGGTGGATGGGCCCAAGTGTTTGAGAAGTATGCAGATATGAGAAGAGAATCGTTTGAGAAGTACAAGAAAGAGAAGGAAGAAAGGGAAAAGGCAGCCAAAAAAGAGGATGGAGGAGCAGAGGGGGATAAGGAGGAAGAGAGTAGTGAAGGAAAAGGTGCTAGTGGAAAGGGAAGAAGAGGAGGAGGCAGGGGTGCTGCACGGGGAGGGAGGGGAACAGCAAGGGGGGGCAGAGGAGCTTCAGCAAGAGGGGGGAAGGGAGCTGGGAGGGGACGTAAACGAAAAAGCAGCAGCAGTGATGACGAGGACTGGGGTGGGTCAAAGAAAAGACGATAATTTGGTCCATGATGTGCCATTTTGAGTTTTATCTTCATGCTCATGAATAATTTATGTGTTTTGTGTTTCCTTTTTAGGGATTGTGTAGCATTAAGTTGATCACGGCTTTAATGAAAACAATTATTTATTAAGTCTACCCTGTTCTTATTTTTTTAAAATCATTGTTTGACTTTATTGTCATATTGTCAATCTATTGTTTTATATATTTTGTGTACAATTAAGTGTATGATGCCATATATATATATTGAATAGTTTATTTTTACGTGGGGACGGGGCAGTTTAGCCCTCAGCTGTGATGTGGAGATACTCATTTTTCATAATAGTTAAGAGGAGGAGACAGTTTTCTGTGTCCAAAGTCAAAGCTATGAATCGATTTTATGGTAATGATGTATTTTATGTTTAACCCTATCCATACTTCGTGTTTTATTATCGTATCCATACGACGTGGGGAACTCTGTGGAACCACTTTCCAAAGAGGAAATTTACTCGTTAATCCGATCTCTATGCTTTTCATAGCAGTCTGTCAAAATGATTTTTTTAGAAATATTGAAAGTTTCAAAGAGATCTTCATACCAGAAGTTTTCTAAAATGTGAAGAATACAACCCCGGGGGTACAAAATGACCCCAGGGGGTACGGATAGGGTTAAAATGAAATTATCCAGTTTGCTGTGATGTGTAAAAATCCTTTTCTAATTTGCCATGTATTCATTTTCTATGATTAGTCTTGTGCTGTGTTCAGCTGTTTCTTCTATGAATAGTATCTCTCTCTGTATATATACAACCATTTTAACAAGATATATTTTTAAAAAATCGGCCCAACAACTAACATTTTTAAAAATAATTTTGGTGTCCTGCTTTGATGCCAATATTTGTAAGTTATACTGTCCTTAGCATTTTTGCTTTATGTTTGCAAAATTTTGTGTTCTAATTCTACTAATGGGGTCTCATAGATGAGGAGGTGAATTAAAGGTTTGTTTTAGATTTTTATACCAAACGGCTCCAATCTGAACTTCTTGGAATTGGCCAGAGGACTATAGTTTTTCTTTTGAAGTCTTGGTAATTTTTCTCTTCGTCAAGACTACTTCACATTTTTGTTGCCTCTACTGGATATGAACTCTTATTTATCCTGCTTGACCTACTTGAACTCATAGGATTTGTTTTATCTAAAGAATGTGTAATATATCGTCGGTGTTACAAGCAATCCACTTAGATCTTAGTCTGTTTAAGTACTATTTACTCCGGAGGCCAAAAAATATATTTTAAAAAATTGTTCCTTTCAGGAATCTTGAAAAGCAAGAAAATATTGACCATAGCATTACACTGCATTTTGATGTTGAAAGGTGCATCTTTGCGATAGAGATTTGGGAGGGTGTAAAAATAAAAAATTCTCAATATTTGGACTTAAGTGGAATACTTGTGCCAGCGACGATATGCAGAAAATATTACGCAAAAAGATTAATCGAGTTAATTTTTTGGTATAACAATCTTCCTTGACCCAAAGTTCATATTTGCTTTTTTAATTTCTGATTTCAATGTTTATGCTTAATGCTTGTCATGTAATGACCTTGAGATCATTGAGGGTACATAATATGTTTAATTTTAATGCATTAGGGAAACCTGTCATTGCCCATTAGTGTTATATTAACCACAATGCTTCTCAATACATTATTGGAAACCAATTTAGAAATGACATGGTAAAATTTGGCAGCTCTTAATATCTTGAAACGTACGAATTAAGGAAACCCTCGAGATAAAATTGGCAATTTCCATAAATAAATGAACGGTTCATCTTGAAGATTATATGTACCGTATATTAAGATATATTATGCATGGATATTAAATATAATACATGTGTATGCATGTTTTCAGTAATCTATTATTGTAAAAAATGTACATGATGGTGTGTGATTAGCTAACTTGACCAGAGCAAAATGAATTTGTGCCTGTGATCATGTAGTTTTTTAAATAATAAAAATGTTTCATTTGACCACGCCTATTGCCCTCAACTGCTTTATGTTCACTGTGTCCAGTGTCAGCCATCTTGTCTATGTGCTGTTGAAAGTTACCTGTGTGTTATCTTCATCACTATGCATGTCATTGAACTTAAAGTTAAAGATAACCTGAGCTGGAAGTGGACTGAAGTGGACAGGTCAAACCACACATCCTCCTCTTGAGAGCTGAAAGTGCCCCCTACGGTTAATCTTCAAAGTGTCATAGTAATAATTCTAATGTCATAGAATTGTTCATTCAATGGAAGTGGAAATGACTGGTGCCTGTGGTGTAGTTGTAAGACTCTTTACTGTTGCATGTAGATGACATGAGTTCGATTCCTGAGTGGCAACGATATTTTATCAAGTAGGCTTCCTTCCTGTCTGGCACAGACAGGATCGAAATAGTCCGTCATTGAAATTGAAATTATCTAAATTGTGTCGATGAGGCGTAGGGCATTTAAAATCATAGATTAAATTTGTGTTTTAACTAAGGAGGGGGGGGGGGGGTGCCTGTGAAAATACGACACAGAGGGATCCAGATTTGGTCTTAAAATTATATTTTTGCTTGTGATTGTTGGTATCACCTTCCTCTAACCATTGCTTGCAAAGTGCTGAGACACTCACTGTCTGACCGCCTCGCTAAGCGTGTTATCTTCTGTATGATACATGGTGTAGGCCTCTATAGACATAAATATAATCTCATACAGTTACAGGCCGGCAGGCACGCCTCTTGCTTGATGTGCATTGTTTCCAAATGTTGTGGAGATGTCCGTGGGTGGTTTGAGGGTCGTGCCACTTGTAGGTTCTTAGTCTACTTTTTTATCCTCCCTTTTTTGTTTCTGTCTGCATTGCTTTCCCTGCACAATGTGACCGTTATATAGTAGGCTAACAATTTCAACAATTCTTAAACATTTGTTGAGTTTGATTTTAAAAAAAGTAGATCTTGTACTCGGTGAGTTAGAAAAAAGAGCACCTTCTTACGATTACGATTCTGATAATTATGTGCAAGGAAATAAAATACATGTACATGTATGAGAATGATAGACAAACAAAATTAACAGACAGTAATAGACACAATCTATAAGTAGCGCCCTGATATTCCCAATAGTCGCCAAGGAAGCGGTCATGGACATTACGTAAGAGTCAAGACGGTGGAAAAGGACATGAAACATTTGAGTTACTGTGCTGCAAGTGCAAGGCGTTTGTGGAACCCAAAAGAGAATAATAATTGTTTCAATACCGTGCATAATATATACATCATGTATAATATGAAAGACTCTGAGCTTAAAGTGCGGGTGCTCAAAGGACCCCGGGCCAGTGGTTGATACGTCTAACATACGTCTGTTCTTTTCCTCCTGTTTCTGTCTGTCTTGCTTCAAATCTTCCCTGCACACTATTTGACCGTCACTGTGTTGATGTGTTTATTCTTTTTACTAAAACTCAAATAAAGAACTAAAAGCAAACGAGCGACCTCTCACAAACAAGGAGAACGTGAAACAGTTCGACCAGATACAGAAAAGAGGCATGAGCGGCGTGGAATCGTTCATTTTTGAAGAAGCGGTCCCTGGGGACCCAGAAGAATTTTGAAGAAAGTGTGTGTGTATGGAGGGCAAGAGGCTTGAGAAGTAAAAATATATTCTTATAATAACCTGCTAGGTTAGATACATGGCGTTCGAGAGAACTCATGCTTTCAGACGGTGTTGTCAGTAAGACGAAACCCCGATAAATGTACACATGCAATGTTTTGTTGGAAGTGTTAATCATAATGAAGTTAGGCCGTAAACTCCAACGCATTATATGAAAGCATCATGCAAATATATTCCAGTCTTTTACTTTAACATTCTTTCATCTTTCCATTATATCTAGATCTATATCATAATATATGCTCAGTTTAAGTTTAAGCCAAATTTACACTGTGAACATAGCTGTTGTTAGACCCCCTCCCC
>NW_004797495.1:757666-759060 GCF_000002075.1 Aplysia californica | reverse complement strand
CACACACACACACACACACATACACACACACACACACACACATATTTATGTGAATATTTAAATCAGGTATCGTTGCTCAAAGGAAATCAGACTTTGGGCAACATTTCTTTAAAAAAAAAAAAAAGAATCGGAATGGGGGCGGGGGAATCGCACAAGGTATGAACTACAGTTGTTTCTTCTTTGCAAAAAGAAGAAGGAACCCGGTTTCACTGCGAAAAAAAATCTGCGATTCGAGACGTATCGGATAAATTTGCATGAGTGGGCGGCGACCGTCAGGTGTACGGTACTCAAAGGACACATCATGATGTACATGCGGCTGATGTCGTCTGCCAAAAAAGGTGTCGCATGGCGACACGCAACTCAGAACAAACCCCGATGAAAGCACGTTTTGGTAAAAACATATCTCATTTTTATTAATCATTACAGACTCAAGCATTTGATACTGGTAGTAGGCCTGTAAAATTTCGAGAAGAATATGTTGTTTTCATTCAAGTGTCAGTTCGAGGTCATTGCTTTATTTTATCGGTGTCAGAGATAACAATTCCGAGCCATGAAGCGAGTGGGCAGACGTCTGGTATAAATAGCGGCGATAGACGAATGAGGTACACACCCCGCCTCCCTCCCTCGAAACACACGCTGTCTCCTTGCCGACTGACTCGCCGCCTTGGCTTACAGCGAGAGAGCGCAACCCTGAGATTCCCTTCGTGCTCTCTCTCATTCCATCGTCAGCAGCACACAAAGAAAGAAGGTGAGTGAGTTCATGGTCACGAACGAGGGTTAGATGAACGCGATTGTGTGGATTTTCGTAAGGAAATTCTGCATTTTTCTTCTAATTTTTAGAGTTGGGGCAAGTTGTCAACCTTTTGAATCTTAACCAGTAGATCTAACACTGTACCCTAGGCGACCGCCTTTACTGTACCGGTATCCATGTTGAGGCGCTGATTTAACCCCTTACTCGTCTTTCATTTCAGCTCATTTTTCGAAACCTGTCAAATGAAGAGATAATGAATGTTATGGATGGAGCTTGTGGTCTTTACATCTGGGAAGACAACGATCGTTCTTATTCGTTAGCAAAGTGATTGGATTATATACCTCTATAATTATAAGTCAGACCGTGAATGCTGCGAAAATCAAAGATTTGTGATTGATACTGTTTGAGATAAATTTAGTTATTCAGGCAATATTTATTTTATGTTGTTTACTTCCCAGTTAGATCTAGAATCTAGATCTAGATCTAGATCTAGATGCTGTCAAAGAGTATCACATTTGCCAGTGCACTCCTTCACTTTTAATATTGTGACTCTGGAGACAACTCATTTTATTTGCTGTGTCTACGTCGCACACATGAATGAGCACACATTACTTTTTGTGCGTTTTAATTATGTGTGACCCCC
>NW_004797495.1:754759-755947 GCF_000002075.1 Aplysia californica | reverse complement strand
TCTCTCTCACACGCACACACATACACAAACACACGCGCGCGCGCGCTGCGCGCGTGCGGGTACACGATCCCCCCTCTTTCTATCTTTCTCTCTCTCACACGCACATGCTCTCTCTCTCTCTCTTTCTTTCTCTCTCTCTCTCTCTCTCTCTCTCTCTCTCTCTCTCTCCCACACAAAGAAACACACACAAACACATACACACACACACACACCCTCACATAAGTGCACACACTCCTTAAGCACACGCAAACTCACACATACTCGCCCCTCTCTCTCCCTATCTCTCCCACTCTTTCTCACTCACTCTCACTCGCTCTCACGCATACTGTATACTACACACACACACTCACACTGATTCGAGGCTGACCGTGTTGACCTGACTGACCGGAGGAGCAGTCCACTTTTCGCCGACCAGTATGGGCCAAACCAAGAAGCGGGAACTTGGTGTCATTGACATAGTACGACAGAGCCTTGGATTAAAGGGGAGGGGGGGTTATACTGTCGTCTCAGGGTTGCAGGGTTTTTAATAGGCTTATTTTCGAAGTTTAAGGGAATGCTTTGAGCATCATTAGTGCTTTTTGTGCCATGCAAACATCAGTGGTGCAAATGTATTCTTAGGCAATGAATGGAGTGCAGGAAGATGAATTGGTGGGGAACGAGCAAAGGTTGGAGTTGAAAAGAGGAGATTGATAGAAAGGTAGACGGACAGACAGACAGGGTTAAAAAGGGGTAAAAAAGACGAGGTTACGCAGATTTAGAGGCAAACAGAAAAGAAGGGGGGGGGGGGGGGCGACATTAACCCTATCCGTACGTCAACGGTACGTCGTATTTTACTATCGTATCCACACGACGTGGGGAACTCTGTGCCACCACTTTCCAAAGAGGAAATTTACTCGTTAATCCGATCCGTACGCTTTGCATGCAGTCTGTCAAAATGATTTTTTGAGAAATACTGAAAGTTTCAAAGAGATTTTCGTACTAGAGGTACTCAAAAGTGTGAATAATACAACCAAGAGGATACAAAATGACCCCAGGGCGTACGGATAGGGTTAAACAGAGTCAAGACAGAAAAAAAAGCAAGAAGAGACGATGATAGAGAGAAAGAGAGAGATTTTGCGCGCGCGCGCGCGCGCGCGCGTGTGTGTGTGTGTGTGTGTGTGTGTGTGTGTGTGTGTGTGTGTGTGTGTG
>NW_004797495.1:751859-753174 GCF_000002075.1 Aplysia californica | reverse complement strand
GAGAGAGAGAGAGAGAGAGAGAGAGAGAGAGATCATCAATACCCTGTAAAACGTTGTCTTGCTGTACACAGATGGACCGCTAGAAGCGACGATAGTTTCTGTTCCCAGCTTTATCTGATTTATCTACTCTGCTTGTTATCAAGAACTTGTTGTTTATCAAGTTTTAATATTGGGAAACCGGCAAAGGCTGATTTACATAGTATAGTCAGGTGATCACGAAAACAACGAAAAAAAATTAATGGAAGAAGTGTTTTTACACCTTCATCGATACAATTCAGATAATTTAGGAGGTGGGCCTGCCTGTCAGGCCAACCAGGGCTGAGACTACCGAGAGAGACCACAACATCCTAGCAGAAAGACCGAGATACTGGATTAGGATTTCTCCTCATACGGAAATCGAATTTAGTTCTCCAGCTCCATCGTGCGAAAGCGAAGCGTTTACTGGCGTTTACATCTACACCACAGTCGCCGATGAAAACATAACTTTGGTTAACCATATCGACTTATTGTGTGTAAAATGTCGTTACGACGGGGGACTAATGAGTGCTGAGCGGGGACTTTGAAATTATTTGCACTAGATCTATACATTTTTGTTGTTGTAAGAAGTTCTACTTCTAAATACTAAATATGTGGGTGGTTGACGGGTGCTCTGGTGTGGTTTGCTCCTTCTTTCCTATTAAACATATATCGTCTTCATCTCCCTTCCTTCTTTTTTGTGTATGTTACTCTGTTTTAACACCTCTATTCTTCGACACGTATATTATGACCTTATTGTGTTGCAAGTGCCGTAAAACACTTACTAAAATAAACTTCTAAACCACTTATCGTCTTTTTCTGTTTTGTTATACTGATTTTGAGTACCCCAGTCGTGTGGGAAATAGAATTTACTGTCGTGTGGAACCAGAGAGTTTTACAGTAATGCTTAGTCTTTCGTCATGAGTTATTATTAATGCTGAGCCCGACACTTGCTCTGCCTAATCGTTTTCATAGGTAGCCAAGCCAGTGCGTGCTGGAGTATGAAATGCTAGAAGGACAAGAAAAGTTTGGACCTCACTTTGATTCGAGCCTTGAATTGTCATATTATGTGGTCCAAGTATTTATTTAATCAACAGGGGAAAAAAGCAACTTGCCGCATAATATACAAAGCAACTTGCCACATAATATACAAACAAGTAAATTTTTATAAATGATTCGTGGATTTTTCAAGTTTTCCCAGTTGAGTGTGTTCTTTTGTTTTAGTCACTGTCATGTCATTGTTATTATTTTTGTTGAATGATAAATTAATGGAATAAATAAATTGCATTATGTTGATCAC
>NW_004797495.1:749449-751759 GCF_000002075.1 Aplysia californica | reverse complement strand
CAAATGGTAAACATGCAGTCTTAAATTATACATCTATTAATCATAAACATACGCGGATATGATCAAATACACAATATTGCAACAATGCAGAACAATTTTACAAACATGCCATTGCCGGTCACCTCTGTGCTGCGCCATTTAAAGAAAAAATAAATAAACTAGGGCTGTGTGGGTGGTTGGCGGGTGCTCTGATGTATTTTTCCCCCTTCTTTCCTATCAAACATCTATTGTCTTTTTCTCTCCTCCTGTTTTTCGTGTATGTTACTCTCTCGTGACGCCTCTAATCTTTTCCTCACTTATATTATATATGACCTTACTGTGTTGCCAATGCCATACACAACTCTTACTGAAACTAAAACCAAAACCAAATTAGGGTTATCGTGTCTAGCGCAAGAACACACCCCTGTGACCACCCATGTGAACTGTGAACCCCATGTCACCGACGCTTGCTTGTTGTCATTTTACAGTCTGAACTCACTACTCCTAATTTGGTAACTGAAGTCCCCGCACCCAGTTGCTGTTGTTATCGTTATTGTTGATGTTATTGTTGATGGTGATGTGGCGGCATTTTTGTTTATACGTGTACTGTGTGACATATCTATTTTTTTCCCTCACAGTCCACATTTATTTATTATTTGTTCCGAAGAGTGTTAATTTTTGCACGGGCCGGAATCAAAAGGTCAATAATGTGGCCAAGTGGTTTTATGCTTACCGAGCTTAGCACTGCAGGGGAACTTCACTGAGCATTCATAATTCACCGATTTCATTTTGTTGATGACGTAAATGACCATTATATTCTGTCTTGTTTTTATCCATAATTTATGCGTTATTTTCAGTCTCGTGTCTGCTTGTCATGCGTAGGTGTTTACTCTAGACCTAGCGTATATTTCAGGATAATGAATCTGGCACATGGTCTACAGTTCACATTCTTTTCTGCTTTGAGAATTCTGTGAATAAGGTTTACTCACGAGATTAATACATTACGTTCGCGTAATCGTGTCTAATCTCGTGATTTTTTTTAGAGGAGGGGAGAGGCACTGGTAGGTATAACCAGAGAGTAGAGCTGGTCTAACTTCTTCCTTGCCCATCTGTTGTTTGTTTTTGTAAGTGTTTTACGGCGCTCGCAACTGTATACGGTCATAATATGAGCACGCGGGACACATATAACTTTTTCAGTTGGTAGGAAATTTCGAATTTTGCCCGGGTGGCGGCCGAAGCCTACTCTTTTCGATTTTAGACCACCAGGGATCTTTAACGTGTACAACTTGCACGCGGGCCCTCCGATATTTTTGGCCCTTGTTCGAGAAGGCTAGATGTAGATCTCTCCTACCAGAAGATCAGGGGTGTGGCTGAAAGACAGCAGTAGGAAGAAGCCAAAGGAGTAGCAGTAGAAAGGCTGCAGAAAGAATCAGGAACCCTGAGTTGGGGGCAAAGGAGGTGCGGGGGCGGAGGCAGAAAGAGGAGACGAAAGCAGACGACAGGGCTTTGCTAGAGAGCAGGAAAGGAGACAAATTTAGAGAAGAAAATTTTTCGGTCGCTACCCGGATTCGAACCCGGGACCTTTGAATGAAAGGCCAACACTTTAACCTCTATGCCACGAGAGCCCCGTCCCTCTGTTGGTTCTGTCTATTTTACTGTACTCCCCATCCCTCCTCCACTTAATGATCGTCATTGTGTTGGTGTGGGTCTCTTTACTCAAACAAACCCGGGTATAAAAAACCTGACTAAGATAAGAGGTGTATAGTTTTGTTAGTGCACGTGTGCATAAGTCACATCCCCAACAGCAGTATGGGCCTATCATAATTGATTAGTGTGAAAAAAAAGCGACAAGCCAGCTTCCCAATCTTGGAGCTTCCCGATAAACAAGACACTTAAACGTTTCGCATGATAACATAATATGTCATTCATTGTTAATGAAGTCGTCAGAAAAGTTGTGTCGGATCAACATGTGGTGTTGGGGCTGTCATTTGGTGCTCGGAGCGATTGCCTGGGCGATAGTGATAGTTTGTGTTTTAGAACGTGCAGGACTTTGAGAAGAGTCGAGGGTGAGGGTATAGAGATGATACGAGAGCAAAAAACAAGAAAAATTTTATCTATGAGATTGTATTCTATTTCACTTATTTATAGTGAGATCATACTTATGATGTTTTGTGGAAAGTTGAAAAAAGGAGCGTGTTTATGTGGGAGTGGGGGGTTGTTCTGCTTCCATTTCCGTCTTCCGTAAAATTTTGCAATGTCTTTTCTGAGACTGGTCTGGTTTATTGTCTTTGAACTGAATCGTTGTCATTGTCTCAGTGATATTTGGGGGGG
>NW_004797495.1:741144-749001 GCF_000002075.1 Aplysia californica | reverse complement strand
TCTGTCTGTCTGTCTGTCTGTCTGTCTGTCTGTCTGTCTGTCTGTCTGTCTGTCTATCCGTCTGTCTGTCTGCCTGTCTGTCTGCCTGTCTGTCTGTCTGTCTGTCTCCTGGCATTAAATGGTCGTTATCACGTCTATATTATTTTCATAAAGAGAACAATACAGAAGATACTTGCATTTATGTAAACCCTGACTGGTAAAAAGAAAAGTAATAACACGAATGTGAGAGTCAGAACATCAAAAATAAAAGGCGTCTGAAGGTCGTACTGGACCCTCAGCCGAGCTGACAGGTGAATAGCCTGCTCATTAATTCTCAAATTTGAAGTCAAGGGCACTTTGGTGACTTGGTATCAAAAGTACTGGTTAGCATCTGGTTAAGGTTCGGGTTCTCCTCTTCTCATAATATTTTTGTTTTCAGAGAACGCTTTTATCTGAGAGGGGACCAAACGCTTTATCTTATTTTATTAACTACGTTACTCTTACGCCAAGGAAATCATTTATCAAGCTTAATTAAAAAGAGTAAACAAAAGACAACTTACAGAACTAATTTATTTGGTCACTGACTTCGAGCCAATGGAAGGTTCCCTTACAAAAAAGTTGCTGTAAGCCATTCAAATAGCGGTCTGTCCTTGGCTTTAGAGAATGTGACGCCATACAGGTTACAGGACGAAAAGCCTGCGGACAATGAAGCTTTCGTAAAAGTATTAAATCATTTTCTCAAGTGTGGAGATTTAAAAAAAGAACATTGCAACAAACTGGGGCACTTGAACCCCCCCCCCCCAAAAAAAAAAAATAAAAAAAATAAAAATAAATAAATAGTAAAAGAAAAGAAAAGAAAAGGAAAGAAATTTTTTTTTTTTTATCAATCTAAAGAATGCATTCTGTTCTATGCTTATCTGTTAAATGGGCTAAGCCGGTCTCGTTCTGTTTCTTTGTACACCCCCTCCCTCTTCCAGACCACCCATCCCTTCAACCCATTTCAACGCATTCCAAGGTTGTGCTCACGTATCCAACCACCAAAGACCGAGAAGTCTATTGTGTGCTTTTGTCCCTGCCTAGAATGTGTAGGTCCCTGCCCATCCCTGCTGTCCTTTGCCTCTCCTCTGGGCTCCTGACTCTTTCTGCAACCTTTCTATTACTACTCCTTGGCTCCTTCTTACTGCTGTCTTTCAGCCACACCCCTGATCTTATGGTAGATAAGATGTAACACCATCCTTCTCGGAAAAGGGCGAAAAATCTCGGAGGTCCCGTGTGCAAGTTGCACATGTTAAAGATCCCTTGGTGTCATAAAATCAATAAGAGTAGGCTTCGGCCGCCACCCAGGCAAAATTGAAAATACCTACCAAACTGAAAATGTTTAATATGTCCCGCTCGCTCATATGACCTTATGCAGTTGCGAGCTCCGTTAAACACTTACCAAAACACAATCCCTGCTGTCCCCCTCTGTGATGGATGCTCCACAGTTGAGTCGTGGTACCCGCCCTTGTGGCTCGGGAACTCATTATGAAGGCTATAATGTACAGGTAATACGCGCTCCAGGAGTGAAAAAGTTACCTTTTGTAACAAATACACTCACACATGCGTGCGTGCACACATGCACACACGTACACACACGTACACACACACACACACACACACACACACACACACACACACACACACACACACACGTACACACACACACACACATACACACACACACGCACGCACGCACGCACGCACGCACGCACGCACGCACACACACACACATACGCACACACATTCGTTCTCAATCACTATCTCTCACTTGAGTAACATGCTTTATTTTTAAGTTCTTCTCCACCGCTTTGATTCAAGTTGTTGCAGCTTAAGAGCACTCTACCGGGCTATGATACAGTACTCCATAGTTTTAACTGGGTCCGAGTTCGCTTCAGATGTCAAATATTTGAGGACGGCGGTTTCTTGATGCAGCGGGCACATTCCTTTTGAGGCCCCCGAAGAGGTGTCATCTGACGGACGTTCTCTCACTGCCCCACCTCTTTTTGGATGTCTCAAGGGGCTTGAATAAGGGGGTCTCTGGTGAAGTCTAGTTCTTCGATTTCTTTTCCTGCGTTACCAGTTACCGGTGTGTGGTATCTGCTCCTGGAAAAATGTAGACGCTATCGTCCTGGTATCTCAGCATTGGTCGAGACCGGTTATCACCGGCTTGACTTGAGAGATAGGAAATGCCCCCATGTTCACAGTTTTTAAGTTTTACTTCCGGAGTCTAGAGTGTTGTTTGGTAGAGATGTGTTTGTGTGTGTGTGTGTGTGTGTGTGTGTGTGTGTGTGTGTGTGTGTGTGTGTGTGTGTGTGTGTGTGTGTGTGTGTGTGTATGTGAGAGAGAGGGAAAGAGAGAGAGAGAGAGAGAGAGAGAGAGAGAGAGAGAGAGAGAGAGAGAGCAAGAAAGAGGGGTGGGGGGGGGGGCGTGGACAGAGTTTCGAACCGTACACTTCACTGGAGCATAATATCAAATTGTCAATCTACTGCGCCACCCGACCCTCGTGCCTGAAGACACCCACTATGTTGCGAAATTTTGCTAGAGCCTTTAGTTTCAAGGATGTCAAAAGTGTGCTCATGTTACACAGAACCGGATAAAAATCCACGGCATACGTTAACACATGTTGGTGTTTTCGAGATCCTTGTCGGAGTACGGCTTTCTAAATCATATTGATTAGTCATCCTCTTTATGCGCTGTATATAGTTTGCTCCTTCACGAAAAGAATGTAGTTACAGAGACTACAATAAACTCGAAAAAATATTAGCATTGCTTTTCAAAGACAAATTTATATATATGTCATCCCTGAATCAACGCACCTTTGATCTGTGGTAGACACCGTGTTGAGTGGGTGGGTGGAGGATGTCATTAGTAAGTCCTCCTCCTTGGCTTTTACTCTGTTGTTGCTGGGCTTTTTTGGTCTTTCTTGCTTTTCCCCTCAACTAATTGACCAATATCATGTTGATGTGCTTCTCCTCAGGTAGGTGTTATCGACCTGACTCGCCGTAAGAAAGAACGAAACGACATGTCAGCTAAATATCTTTTGATCTTTTTCTTTCTTTAACAGATCGAGTGAATACCCTTCACTATGGCGTACCGAAGAACCAATCAGATTGTAAGTACCTACCGTACTTTTAAAAATATGTTTCTCATAGGAATTTGCATGGTTTTGGAATTGAATTCATAGATCGAACCACTTGTTCTTACTGCATATTATTATTTGATTCAGACGAGAAAGTTTGCTCTTTCATGAAAAGAATGTGGAGTTACAGAGACTACAATAAACTCGAAAGACCGTGCTCATTCCTGACAAATTAACAGAAACTTTAACTCTGCCAGATGGGACATGAAAGTGTATTTGTTTATGTTGTAGCCAAGAAAGGACATACATCTAATGGGGGCTCTCGTGGCCTAGAGGTTAAGGTGTTGACCTCTCATTCAAAGGTCCCGGGTTCGAATCCGGGTAGCGACCAAAACATTTTCTTCTCTAAAATTGTCTCCTTTCACCTCCTTTCCTGCTCTCTAGCAATGTTCTGTTGTCTGATTTCATTTCCACTTTCTGCCCCCACCCCCTCACCTCCTTTGCCCCCTCCTCTGGGCTCCTGACTCTTTCTGCAGCCTTTCTACTGTTACTCCTTGGCTCCTCCTTACTGCTGTCTTTCTGCCACACCCCTGATCTTCTGGTAGGAAAGATCTACACCTAGCCTTCTCGGACAAGGGCGAAAAATCTCGGAGGGCCCGTGTGCAAGTTGCGCACGTTAAAGATCCCCTGGTGGTCTAAAATCGATAAGAGTAGGCTTCGGCCGCCACCCGGGCAAAATTCAAAATTTCCTACCAACTGAAAATATTAGGTGTGTCCCGCGCGCTCATATGACCTTAAGCAGTTGCGAGCGCCGTAAAACACTTTACCAAAAAAACAACAAATAGATCTAATGTATTACCTAGTCCAGAATTAAAAGCTTTTCAAAAGTGCTGGTAAATTTGTAATCGTTTAAGTTCAGCTCTTTTAATTGGTTTTGCCTCTGTGTGGCACCTATGATGTGATAGTTATAGGCTTGTCGTCCCCCACCCAGTGAATGGGAGTGTAGTTTATGGAATATCCCGGTCTTTCTGCTGGGAGCGTGTATCCGAAAGCCCGATAAAGCCTGAGCTGGCCCTGATTGGTCAGGTGAAACAGCCGTCCTCTTTGATGATCACGTTGTGTCATTGGGGGCGTAAAACGGTTACAATCTGTCAAGTACAATCAAAATCAGCACCGACGATGCAATATTCCTC
Organism: Aplysia californica; assembly: GCF_000002075.1. Classification (NCBI taxonomy): domain Eukaryota; kingdom Metazoa; phylum Mollusca; class Gastropoda; order Aplysiida; family Aplysiidae; genus Aplysia; species Aplysia californica. The sequence goes on along the minus strand of NW_004797495.1, from coordinate 744,711 downwards.
CCACACGTCTACTATCGTCAAAAGTATGTGTACCTCATTATTGGAATGGAGCTGTGTCTGGCCTAATCACATGGTGTGAAGAAGTTCTGTTTCAATCTATTTTTGTGCAAAATCAGCACGCTGGATCTCACAGCGGGCACTGTAAACTGTAAGCATAGACGATTGATATTTCTTTTGTTCCACATGTAAATGTCAGCCAAAGTGCTCTATAAATAAAACCAGTTGAGACTAGGTCTGTTATCAGTGGGTGCTGAGAGTTTGGAAGGAAGAAGGCGTATGCCTGTTGGCAGCTGTAACTGGGCCATAGACCTCTATGTTATCAAAGTACCTATGACGTCACCGTTCAGCCTTCATTCTAAGCTGAATAAGTTTCGGCCTGTCTCTTTACGACTCCCACATTTTTAGCGCAAAATGTTCATACTTGATGTTGGTTTGTGGGTAAGGAACTGAAAGTTTTTTCTTTCGGTATTGTAATCATTTTACACCACAGATGGTACCTTTAACACGGAGTGGTATATCAGCCCTGTCTGTATGTTTGCAGTAATTATGGCGTGATTGTTTCACTCTTATTGTTCGATTTGATAGTCGCCCCCCCCCCCCATATCACTCACGTTTTGTGGCCCGAAATCCCCATTTCCATCATGTCCGACCACACTTCTAGAACGCACATTTCCTCAGTGTAGTCATTGTCTGAACTTTTTGCTAGGTAACATATGATACTGCGTTCCCAGATTGAAGTTACAAGATGTCACTGGATACTGGATACTTTTTAGCTCCCTGTCTCTGAAACGATCCGTAAGGATACTCCATCTGCCTGCCCGCTCTGTGGCCGCCAGGATGAAACGGTCTCACAGTCACACCACCTCTTTGCCTGCTCTGCACTGAGCGACATAGTGTTGCACCCACGTACCTGCCTCCTCAGATGCCAGGAACACGCTATGCAGCGACAAAATGCTTCGATACAAACGAGATGTATTATATTACAGATTAAAAGATTTTCAAACTGGTTGGAGGGTGTTACTGATACGCCCTACTTCTTTTTTCCGTCTGGTGTTTCTGGCTTTCTTGTAACTTCCTTGGTTGTTTCGTGGTGCTTCCTTTATTCAAACTAATAAACGATTTTCAACCGCATAAGTGACACGCTGTCCTTGGTCTGTTCCCCCTCTTAGACTTCGTTTCCAGACCAAGTCTTTAACCTTGGTGGACTTTGTGCGAATCGTATTTGCCCAGATAGACCATAGGTTTCTCGGACATTTATCACAGTCTCTTGCTGGCATGTTTTCAAGTTCTGTTCTGACTGGCAGTTTAAATCTTTACTACAAGCAAACTGAAAAAAAGATAACCCGGAAGAGCGTGGCTGCAAAGCAGGGTACTCGTAATAGGCGTTTTGTTTGAACACGCTCCAGTTAACGATTAAAACATAATTTGCTTGATATCTTAAATGTAGCGAGGGGAAAAGGGAGAAAGAGTGTCAGAGTGTCGAATTCACGATACACTTATTTTGTTGATCTTACTGTGTTTTGAAAGGTGACTTCGTAGTTTATATTGATTAGGCGCTTCGCCATTGTGCGCTAAAGACCTGAGTTCGATTCTCGTGCGGAGAGAGTTCTTATCGATCTCGGTCTCTCTGCTGGGACGATCGATGTTTCCCTCATAGCACGGGTTGGCCCTGACAAGCAGGTTCGAAGCTCGCAGCTCCTAAATGATCTAAGGAGTGGGGCAAAAGTCAACAGCAATAATAAACCCCCCCCCCCCCCCTGTAAAATGGGTGTCTTCTCCACTTTCCGTCCTGTGAGGAAAATAAAAAGATTTGGGAGCATTATTTTCTCTCTGTCCTTTTTATTTTCCTGAGTATTATTTGGTCTCTGTCTTTTTTATTTTTTTGTATTTCCCCTTCTTCAATGTCGCCCTAGGGCCATGCACCCACTCCATATTGGCACGTACGTGTCTTGTAGGGCGTTCAAACGGATCTAAATTCAAACAAGAGCTTCCAGGGAGTTAAAAATGTGATTGGAGCTCATATCTCGCTGCGGTTGTCCACAGTGTGATGTGGTAAGACGAGTCTGATAACGGTGAAGTGGTGGGTGTGTGGGTGTGACCTGGGCAAACATGACAATGTACTGAATCAGCAAACGTTGGCATTTCATTGTCGGATCTGGAGGACTCTCAGTTCAGTTGGCATCATGTTTGAATACGATTTTGATGGCCCTGGTTCGAACCCTGAGCTTATTGGAGTTCTAGAACGTGGGTTGTTGTGGGGGCTGGAGGTGTTGGGGTTGGTTAAAGCTTCAATATTCCATCCACCCTCTTGGTTCGATATTTTTTTTTCTTCTGAGGTCAACAGTTACATGTAATTCAAGCGTTGCACATCTTAGATAACGTTACAGTGTTTGTTTAAAGGGGCGAGAGGGAGAGAGAGAGAGAGAGAGAGAGAGAGAGAGAGAGAGAGAGAGAGAGAGAGAGAGAGAGAGAGAGTACACTGTATTCCTCTAATGTCACGCAAGCTGTTGGTCCGTCCTTTCGACCGCCAGTTTTCACAATCAGGGGTATGTAAACCTATTGATCAGACCCTGCCCCACGTGCTACCCTCATTATCAGCGGTCGTGATGTTCCTGGGGTTTGAACAATGGTTTTACAGATTTCCTTTCGTCCGGGTGGAGTTCACATTTCTATGTTACCCCTGTACAGATCTAGTTCATTTTCCTTTTTGTCTTTTGCGTTTTCTTTATCTTTTGCTTAGGCGTTTGTAGTCACGGGTTCATGTTCACACAGAGAAATACTGACACAGCAACTTAAAAAAAAAAAAATGCTTATCGCAATTGTCAGTAATGATTGGTGCGCAAGTTCAAGTGAACGATGTGGGCGGTTAGCGGGTGTTCTGGTGAGATTTGCTCCATATGCTTTCCTATCAAACATCTGTCGTCCTGATTTCTACTCCTTCTTTTTTGTGTTTGTTACTTTGTTGTAGCCCCTCTAATTTCCTAACTAACCTTATTAAATTGCAAGTGCCGTAAAACTCGGCTTTCGGAAACCAAACTTAGTTAACGAACACGTGTTGCGATATGCTCCTATTTTCCGAATGGATAATGCATTATAGGAGATACAGCAGATTGATATTTAATTAGAGCGGGCAAACACACACACATTCACATACTCATGCACGCACACACTTACACATAGGCCTACACACGGACGCACGCACACACACATACATTCTTACATGTACACACATACGTACACACAAACACACACACATACACACACACACATATACGCACAAAAATACACAGACTTGCAAGTAATAACCTATGGATTTTTAACCTTATTGTCGAATGAGAAACTCCATATTAACCTGTGGATATTCAAATGCTTAGAGGGATCTTGCTTGCAAACCTATGCTCCTCTAGAGTCGATCAAGGCTGAACATGATTTTACAATGTTATGGAATTTGCTCCACGTATAATCTATATTATATGAATACATGCATATTATATAATTATATTATATAAAATGTGTGTGTGTTTGTGTGTGTGTGTTTGTGTGTGTGTGTGTGTGTGTGTGTGTGTG
>NW_004797495.1:733120-739062 GCF_000002075.1 Aplysia californica | reverse complement strand
AGGGGAGAGAGAGAGAAAGAGAGAGAAAAAGAAAGAGAGAGAGAGAGTGTGTGACAGAGAAAGAGAGAGAGAGAGAGATAAAGAGATAGAGATAAAGAGAGAGATATATAGAGACAGAGAGACAGACAGAGAGACAGAGAGGGGAGGGGCAAAGCAGACAGAGAGGAAGAGATTATGCAAATGTCACCCATGTGCAGACGCAAACATGTACACATGAACAGGCAGGCAGTGTGAGCATGACAATGAGAGAATATATTATATTACCCAATAACCTAACAGATTTCTTTTTTTTCTAGCAGTAATCACCACTGAAGCAATAAAGTGGATGGTTAGAGGGTTGTCAGTTCCTACATCTTTACTTTCCTTTTTTTTGTTTCCATCAATGGGTCTTGCTTTTTCCTGGCACTAAATAACCGCTATTGTGTCAATATTTTTCTATTTATTTAAACAAAACAGACAAACGAGGCAAGAATATCAGTAGCATTCCTGTAACTTTTGTACCTGTAAATCAGTTATTGTACCAAAGAGTCACTAAAACAAATTATTTCTATCTCCTCATATCACTGCCTGATGTGCGAGTAGAACCCTCCTGACTACACTTACATCCCTGGTGGACTCAATGTGGGTTGCCAGATCATCATCAGAGGCCGGGTGCCTTACGGAGAGGAAAGGTAAGCCTTTTATAACGTCTATCATCCCTCTCTCCCCTCCTTGTTTTTTCTGTTTTTTACTCTCTTTAACACCTCGAATCTTCAGCTTTATATGACGTTATTGTGTTGCTAGTGCCATAAACTTACTAAAACAACAAAGTAAGCCTTTTATATTTTATTACTCTCTGGCAAGGTTCTGTAAACATTTTTCCCTTTTGATTGATTGCAAATGTTGTTTATTCCCATATCAACACAGTGTGGTTGGTTGGCGGGTGCCCTGATGTGATTTGCTCCTGGACTTTTGTCCTATTATTCAAACATCTATTGTTCCTCTTATCTTTTCTTTGCATGTTACTCTCTAGTAACATCTATAATCTTCAGCACTTATACAATCTATTTGTGTTGCAAGCACTGTAAAACTCTTATTAATAAAACAAAATATTCACTCAAGTGGTTCACTCGGCCTGTCTGTGTGACCTCAGGCTGCAAGACGGATATGATATTCCAGAAGGAGATATTTGATCATTAACACTTCCCCGCACATGAATCAAACTCACATCATCTGCATGCAACTGTCACAGCACTGCTTCACATTCACTGGCCTCACCTGTATGTGTCAAGTTTGTAGATCAGATTTTGGTTAATATTATCTTGATGCTTCCAAAGTATCAACCAAGATCATAATATTACAGTGGAACCTGGTCTAACAGCCACCTTTCCAAGACATTCAACTGTACAGAACGACCACTTCCCCCCATCTCCCCTTTCTTTTTTTCTTTAGTACAATGTATAATGACACTGTCCAAGACATCCACCCGTCTAAGATGATCACTTTTCTGCTCAACAGTGGGTGGCTGTTTTGGACAATTTGACTGTATTATTATCTTGGCTATATATATATTGCTTATGTTGGCTGGAGAAAACTGGGTCCATTTAGATACAATGATTTTAGGGCAAACGTCATCTTTGTGTCAATGGGTTGTGAGTGCTTTGCTAAATTTTGTCTGTTTGTGGAGAAATGTGACCATTAATAAAGCTATGAACTAAACTAGACAACATACTGCATTTGTCAGTGCATGATTGTTTCTGTGTGAGTCATTTTGAAAGCCTGAACATTGTTGTGTGTCAACAAAGTAACACTGATCAATAATTCTGTGATGGTGTCCTTGCAGCTCTTAATGTATCAGCATACTTATCATTGTATCACCCTGTGTTACTTACCTTATCAATGTTCCATTGCGGGTTTCATTGTAACTGTTATAGTTCGTTAGTATGACTATCATTGCGTCATTATTTTTTACCTCATTTTTTTTTTTTACAATTCATAATATTCATCTGTGGGTGGTTAGAGGGTGCCACTGGTAGGTCTTACTTCTTTTTTTTCATCTCTGTTGTTTCTGTCTGTCTATGTCACTCTTCCCTTGCACGTGGGTGGTTGGCAGGTACTCTGGTGTGGTTGCTTCTTCTTTCTATCAAACGTCTTTTGTCTTTATATCCCGTCTTTCTTTTTTGTGTTTGTTACTCTCTTGTAACACCTCTAATCTTCGGCACTTATATGACCTTATTGTGTTGCAAGTGCCGTAAAACACTTACTAAAACTAAAACTAACTTTCTTTGCACAAAACGACTGTTCTTATGTTAATGTATTTTTCTTTTGTCTGACTCATCAGTATCCACTTTCGTGTACTGTGAAAGATCTTGACAGTGTGTTTGTGTTTGAGCCTGTAATCGGCTGCTTGCACTGTGTGCTTCTTGGGAAGCGGGGAATTATTTTCTTCTCGATTACATCACACTTGAAGCCTGATATCTATCCTATACTGGGCCGTTCTGCTGAGGTCATCTGTTGGCTCGTACAGATTCTCTTGTAGTGTCAATGGGGTTGGCCATGTTGCCCAAGTCAGGGCACTGTGCATCTTGCAGTGCTGAAGGATGTGTTCCCCTGAAGCGGAGAATGATTCTGAGAATGATTCTGAGTGTTCTTTGGTCTCTTGGAGTAATCATACAGATTGTAAAGTGCTTTGAGCTTGCTATTGAACAGGGATATGCGCTCTACAAATGCTATTTATTATTATGTTATTATGGCATCAGTGAACTCCTTTCTATCATCATTCTTTCCTGTTGTTCTAGGTTTTCCATCAACCTTCAAAATGACCAAGAGGACGGCTGTGACGTGCCCTTGCACTTCAACCCTCGTGTTGACAGCGGGACAGTTGTCAGAAACTCGTACCAGGGAGACTGGGGTGATGAGGAGCTGGACATTCCATTCTTTCCATTCAGCAGTGGCTCCAAGTTCACAATCAGGTGAGGGCTGTACTTTTGGATTCGTTATTAATAACCTTCTTATGTGTGTTGCATCTGTACATCAGCTTTTGGCTTGATATTTTTCCCACCTCTGGCAATTATTATATGTACTCCCTGTGAAGACACAAACCTGAATTTCCCACACTGAAGTAATTACTATTACCCATGACCATAAGGCACACTGACAGCTGAGAGGCAGCTTGAATGAGCTCTATACAACTGTGTTTTATATTGTGGTAGGGAAATGCTGGTGTTGACCTGGTTGTTCCTCAGATTTCCCAAAAAGTATTTTTAAAAATAGGCCCCAATGAAAGTATTTGACCACGGCCTTGACTTCATACTAATAAATCTCCTTTCATAAAACAGACATGATGATTAATATATTTTTATTTCCAGGATTTGGGTGGGCCCAGACTTTTACTTCATCATTGTGAACGGAAAGGACTTTATCCGCTACAACCACCGCTTGTCTTTTGAGGACGTCCGATACCTGCGTCTGGGCGAGGGTGCAGAGTACTATGAGAGCACAATCCAGAACCAGTGTGTGAGTAACTTTATAAACATGTCAAGAGATATCTCAGTGCTGTGAAGATAAAGAAATACCTAAAACTGCTCATTGTAGTTCAGTGTGGAGGAAAAAGATCAAATGTGTCACGACATGGTGGAATCAGGTGCTCATTGAGTTTTGGACATGTGGAGTTATTGGTATAATCTTAAAGCTTGTTTATGTGTCTTGCTTTTGGTGAGGAAAAATATCTATCTATCTTGAATAGAACTCGAGGTATTTTTTGAGTGAAGGAGGTGGGTGTCAGAGGTAAAATTAGCGAAAAATGGCTACCAAAGTTTGATGACTTCCAAACTTTGAGTCGTCAACTTTTTTTCAGTAGAAAGGTGTTTTTAATGGACTTAAATAGTGTTGAACCCACCCACCCCCTCCCCCCCAAAAAAAAAAATTAAAAAATTGATGAATATTGCCCAAAGGGTGGAAATATGTCAGGTCTGTAATTTTAACTATTTTGACGAGCTCCTGATTTCATTGCGACAGTACACAAACTTCCAGTTTGCCAAGAGGTAGAGTTTGAAGAAGGAGAGAGAGAAAAAATCTTTGAAGGTCTCATTGAAATATACTATCACTTGTCCTGCATGCGATGCATCCATACACACTGGGTTGAGAGTCAAGAGGTTATCTGTTTCTATTATTGGTAGTTTTGAGGGAGATATCAAGAAACTTTAGAGTAGTTTTTGTGTTGTGGAAGGATGAAAAAGTGGTTGCAAGTTAGATAGATATCAGCATGTGATTTAGTATTGAATGGGGAGCAAGGGAAAACTTTAGGAAGCTGGTTTTCTGACAGAATCTTTGGTCTTCGTTCAAGATATCTATTTAAAAAAAAATCTTTAAATCATGTTATATTGAGATATTTAAGTGGGTACTTTGAGGTCTCTTTTTCAGGAGCTATTAATAAAATTTTTTAAAACTCTCCTGGCCTTTAATATTGTTGGATTTCTTTTTTTTCTTTTTTTTTGGGGGCGGCGGGGTATATTTTGTAAATCTACCTGATTATTGTAGTCTATATATATTTGCTTCGTAGATATTTATTTGCGCATTGGAAAGAGCTGTATTGACTGAATACAAAATATATGATCTTGTTGGAGAGCTGAAAAGTAGTATTTTTTAGCAGATGTGAAGTGTGCTGAAAGTTTTACTTTCTTTTCTTGCATGCATAATGCACTTGTGTCTATGGTTTTCTTTTCTTTAGTCAATGCACTGATATTTTATTTTTTCCATAAAATATGTTTATTTAGTTTCTGGGTCTTGAATAAAAGGGCTCTGTCAAGATCTCGCCTAAGTGTTATTATATTATTTGCTTATCAGACACAAATGTAAAAATTTCAGTTTGTTTTGGTGTGAAAATAATGTGCACAAAAACCCTTGCTTTTCCAACTCTGTTCAAATCTTTTTCATTTGTTTGCTGCCGTGTGCCATTGGAAAAAAGAATGTAAGTTTTGTTTCTTTGACTAACAATAGCAGAGACCTTCATACCTTTTTTGATATATGGATGCTACATTTTTGCATGTGCTTGGAACTAATGATTCATCTTTGGTTGCCATGTCCTCTCCAGATAGGTGTTCAGTGACATATATCTATATACTGAAAATGTTCTCTTTCAACTCAATAATTAATTCTTCTCTTCTATTATATGGTCAATAATTTGATCTTATAGGAAGCCACAGAAAAAGAAAAGTACAAGTTTGATCAATGCTTGCGATGTTTCACTAAATATGTTTTCTGTTGACCAAGTGGTCAAAACAAATGGCTGCAAAGTATTTATTAAGTTGATAATAATAGGTGTCCTCTTTTTTTGCATACTCTGTGGCTGTTCTTCAACCAACTTGATGTTACTTTTCCCCTAAAATTTTTGTGTGATTCATTAAAACGTCATCCAGAGTTCAGTTGCTTCAGACAAAGTTCTATATTTTTATTTTTTATATTATAAAAAACTCCCAGTTTATTAGATGTTGAAGGAACCCATGTAGGGACACTATCATTTTTACTTATTGTTCCCTTACTTTTTATTTGTTTTCAATTTTTTACTCGTCCTAACACATTAAACCCTGTCAGACCTGATCATAGCATCATCATTTTCTCAGCTACTCAGATCATTTGAACAGTCATATAATGTTATTAATTAACTGGGCTTTGTGTCTATAGCCAATGACTCTGTCAGTTTTTCATGCATTGGCTCACTAACGGACTTACTTTCAATTCAGTTGACTTCACAAACCCATGAAGTTTACTCATTAAAACTCTCCCTCACTCGCTCTAAAGCACTCACTCTTTCTTCCACTCAAACGCTCCGTCACACATGCATTGACTGAGCGCTGACGAACTCACTGACTAACTGTCTGCCTGACTCTCTTTCACTCTCTCTCTCTCTCTCACTCACTCACTCACTCACTCACTCACTCACTCACTCACTCACTCACTCACTC
>NW_004797495.1:719400-732262 GCF_000002075.1 Aplysia californica | reverse complement strand
TCTCTCTCTCTCTCTCTCTTTCTCTCTCTCTTTCTTTCTCTCTCTCTCTCTCTCTCTCTCTCTCTCTCTCTCTCTCTCTGTCTAACTCACTTATTCTTCTTCACTCACTCTCTTCCCTTCCCACTTTCTCAATCGCTACCCCTCCCTCCCTTTTCCACAACCTGTTATTCATTTTTATTCCTTCCTACATTTCCTCTGCCTTCTCCCTCGATAGTTTTTGCTTCTTTCGTATTTATTGTCTTTCTATTTTTTAAAATGCGTTTATTAGTTGTTTTGATTTCTGTCATCTCTCATCACCTGCTCTTTCATTTTCCTCCAAATGATTTTCTTAAGTAAAAAAGTGGGGCCATTATGATCTGCTCCTTCCCCTTTTTCTTCAGTGTTATCGTCCTCTTGTTGGTTAGGATGAAATTTGAACATTTTGTACAAACTCACTATAAAGTAAAGGTCCTTTATTCTTTTCTATGTTACTTACGGCATTCGACAAGATATCAATCTTTTGAATTTAAAAAAAAATAAAGTCAGGTGAAAATAATTGGACACCTTGCACTTGCAGTATAGAAGACAAGCATTCAGTTCCAGTGTGAGATTTTTTATTGATTGCATATCTTCATCTTTCTGTTGAAAGCTAAATCCTTTTCAGCCTGGGTTATTGGTGCGCAGGGTTAAAGCAACCTGCCTCCTAAATGACATGAGCTGTGTTGATTGGAGCATAAATCATCTATAACTATAAATTGAATATAGAAACATTTCTTTTTCCATCTCTATGCTGTGTGTAGATCATTATGAGTGGAACTAAAAATCTTTCTTTGTTATTGTGGAATCAGTACGTGGATCTATATATCACAACATAATCAAGTCATGCGAGTGAGTTGTCATATTTAGCCATATAAGTATCAGTTTCAAAAGAAAGATGTTCTCCAAATCCAATGAGTTTGTAAACTCTCATTAGTCCAGCGGCTTTTATTCCTAAGTTACCTTAACTGAAAATTGAAGTTGGGGAGTCTGAAAAAAACCCCCACAATTTGGCCAAAGGTTATAATCAGAAGTGGAAACCGACTTCTCAGCAACTGGTCAAAGAAATGTGTTTGGCTTTTTGGGGACAGTTTACTTTTTGGAATTGATGAAAGACCTGCTAAAATTTATGCAGATTGTCTAAAAGGGATGGCCAGGACATTGATTATTTTGACCCTGTGACTGTTTGTGTATGATAATGATGCGTCAAAATAGAAGAAAGTGACAACCAACTCATTTTGTTTAGTTTTATTGTAGATCATATTATTATACCGTTTAGCAGTAATAGTTTTTTGTTGCAGTTATTATATTTATTTCTTGTAGCCTCTTAATACATCCCATTGTCACAAACATCCCTCTTTCATTATGAGCACGTGGCGTGGATGGATTTTTAAGAATTCTTTTTGGAAAGAAATGGTATGATACCAAAAATGAAATTTGTGTTTGCGTCATCATAAGGTTACATATTTCTTGTTGGACAAAACAACCTTTACTTAGGCTAATACTGTTACACTGATACACAGGCTTTAAGAGACAAAGAAATTCTTCTCAAATAGTCAAGAATAGTTCAGTGTATTAAAAGCTCTTAAAAGATAATTTGTGTGGTGTGTGTCTTTAGTTCCTTTAATGGTTTTACTGAAGATGGTGAATATTGCAAAATGAGCCCCTCTTTAAAAAAAAGTATTTTGTTGAAGGAATTTTTTCTTTGTTCATGCTAACTCTGTGTAGCTGTTTCATTTATTTGGTGAAGTATATTTAACAGAAATCGTTTATTGAGCATGAATGATGTGATATTATGAATATTATGCATATGTATGAAATGTATGCATATTGTACATATCGTAATTTGTAAAATTTGATTTTATGTTTAATTGTAATAATATTCATAAAAATAAATTACAAATGAAACCCTGTTCTAATAATATTTTCTCCATGCAGAGGAATTAGGTGGCACAATCTATTTCCTTTAGTTCAAGATCATTTGGGCCAAATAAAGAGCTGAAGTTCATGAACTGCAGTTTTGATAAAACATTGTGGGTAATTGGTAAATTTGTTTTGACATTTATTAAAACTCAGTAGAGGCATCCTTGAAGTGTACTGCATAGCTGTTATCTTACTCTTCTTTTTCATTTTTCTCATTTCTGTTGATTTTATTTATGCTGTCAACTTGACAAAACTACCATGACAGCTTCAAGAGAATCCATTCCATTGAAGTAAACAAAACTTGTACAGTGTACCTGAAAGTAGCCTACATGCCACTGATATTGTTGTTGTCATGCCTATCTATACATCCACTTTTGTCCTCAGAGAGTTCCCTACAGGGGAGAGTTTCCCGGTGGTCTTAAGATGGGCAAGGCTCTCCGGGTCAGGGGATATGTCAATGACGATGCTGAGAGGTAAGTTGCAAGAAATTGTGGTAATTAAGAAGATAGAATAAGATAAGATAAGAAAACAGTTAACTGATCTCCGCAAAGAGAAATTTTCTGAGGTATTGTAAATACATATGCACCTGTCAAGGCCTCATGTCGAGCAATCAGTTTGGTCAGTTGGTCCATTTATATAGTGTGCACTGAAGCCACCAGAAATCAAACAGAACCAAATCGATCGTCCAGTGGGCGCCGTCTATTAGGTCTGACAGGCAAGACCATGGAAGCTTTCTGTGTTTGTAAGGCACATATTACCCATCACTGAGAGGCGAGAATATTTTATTCTAACAAATATATCAGCTTTGCTAACATAGAAACTTTTTAATTTAGTGTTTGCTTGGAAAATGAAACCTTGTTTCAAGAAAAGTTGAACATATTTTCTTACGTGCACATTTTAACAAGAGTTATCTTATCTTTTGTCTTGAAAGGACTGCCTGTACGATGCGACGAGGATACTGGTCTATGGTCATTCTGGTTGAAAACCCAGTAATAGGAGCTGAAACAGTTTTTTTTAAATTGTGAAGATTTTCAAGGCTATCATGACGTGGCAACATTTTGTGTTTCAGTTTGTGTCGAAGTGAACCCTGGCTTTTTTTCAGGAAATTTACAATCATGAAGTTTAATACAACATTGTCCAGGTTCCTTTACTTTGTTATGTCTTAGGTTTGCTATTAACTTCAACGCTGACCCTGATGGTGAGACTGTAGGTGTGCATTTCAACCCAAGACCTGATCAAGAGGACGTTGTCCTCAACTCCAGAGTGGGAGACTGGCAAGAGGAAGAGAGAGGTCAGGGCTGGTTTCCCTTTCATCGTGGTCAGTTCTTCGATGTACTATTCATTGCATGGGATGGCCGCTTCATGGTAAGGAATCCAAAAATAATTTTGTGTCCTGTATTGTGAGTTTTTAGTAAATATATAGAATATTATGGGCAATGTACATTGTGCATTTGAATCGTCTTTTAAAGAAGTTGAATTTTGACATTGAACAAGGACTGTCTAATTCCTTGACTGTCTGATTATTTTATTTAATTACTACAAAAAGCAGGTGATAATAGGTCAGCAATTTCAGGTTTGACTTTGATAGGTTCCAGACCTAGGATAAATGACTCCCAACTGTCTGACTTTTATGTCAATTCACTACCCTAGAATTACAAAGCTCTCTCTTTTCAGTACTTAGTTTTGAGAAATTTGACCTAAAAAATTTTGGATTGCACAAAATGTCAAGCTGTTTCGAATGCAATTCTTTGATCTTGGTAACGACTCTGAATAATCTTACAATTCTGATAGAGCAGTTGGTTTCTGACCTCATGGTCTTAGTAACTCAAAGCAACTAAAAATTTAGATAGAACTTTGTAATTCTAAGGTAGCGAATTACCTAGATTTTCTCCAGAGCAAGGTCTTTGTGATTATAGAGATAGTTACTTTAGTTACTTTACTGCAGAGATTCAAAGATTACTAGACTATACTTGCTCTTCACTCCAATGAGTTGTCCTTGTCATAGGTCAACTGATTGTTCCTGACGGTGCTCCAAGTTTGCTTTTGACTGCATATTCCACAAGTTGCGCTGTTCTCTATGATGATCATAAGTGTACGGAACTCAATATCTGCTTTTTTTCTTGAAAGATGGTCCTTAAGGAAAAAAAATAGTATCTGTGGAGTAAAAGTGAAGCTGATTGCTGTTTCACGCAGCAGACATGATTTTGATTCTCTCAAGGGTAAGGTTTTATTTTATGGAGTTACGTACGCTATCTTATTGGAGCCTGTTTCCCTCTCAGCCTAGGTGGGCCTTTACAAGCAGGGTATCAGAGCAGCTCGCCAGCTTAATGATATATTGTATTGATGAAAATGTAAAACAATTACAACCAAGCTTGAGGGAAAATAAGCCTGTGGTCTTGTGGAGCATTAGCCTGCTAATCTCCACAGCTGCTATAGTTACTTTGGAGGCATGGTCATTGCCTGCCACTCTAGAATGACCCTAGCCAAATAGGGATACTATCCTCCTCATGAATCTTTGTTTGATCTGACCCAATGGTTGATATTGTCTTCTCTAATTTTGCTGTGAAATATGTGATACACATTTGGGGTCTAAATGAAAGAAAATTATTTTTCAGATCTATGTCAACGAGAAGTACTTCACCTCATATGACTTCCGTGTCCAGCCTGAGGACATCTATTTCCTTGACATTGAAGGAGATGTTACACTCATGGATGTAGAGTTTACAGATCCTTTGGTATGTGAGACAAAAGCTACTGAATTATATTAAGATGAGTGTTTTGCCACTGTAAAATGTCTTTCCATGTTTATTCTTTCCCTGATCAGTTCTTTTCTTTGTCTTTTCCTCTAATGTTTTTATATTTTAGACCTTAACTTAAGCCATTAATAGCTTTTTTATAGACCTAGATATCTATGTGTAGGTGGTAGGCCTATATTCCAAATTGTCCAAGACGGCCACCAATTGTTGAAGATAAAATTGATTGTCTTAGGTAAATGTCTCAGACAGTGTCATTTTATTAATTACAATAAAAACGCAATGGAGGAAGTGGGCAAGTTGTCATTTTACAAGTGATTGCCTTGAATAGGTCGCCTTTAGAGCTGGTTTGACTGTATTTCGTCTCTTTCTGTTCAGTCTTTCACTATTCAGTTGTATTTATTTTCTGGATGACTCTTGCCCTGCTCATTAGGTGATACCCCAACCTTGGGCTCTCCTTTAACCATTTGGTGATTATTTTATGTGAGTGATATTTAAACATTATCTAGATAAAGAAATAAAATTGCAAAGTAATAATTTATGTCAGAAATATCAGAATTATTTTTTATTTGTGTTATTGTCAACTTTTCAGCCTGGAGACTATATCAAAGAGATTCCATCTGGGCTGGAGAAGAGTGACCTGATTGTTACAAAAGGGTTCTTCTATCCAGAAGGAAACAGGTATGGAGGACTTTATTTATTTTTCTTCATTTCTTTGTTGTTTTCGTCAAAGACCACAATAGATTTGTTGAATTGTCATTGTAAGACCTTAACCCTCTTCGTACGCCGTGAGGTCATTTTATACCCCGGGGGTTGTATTCTTCACATTTTAGCAAACTTCTAGTAGGAAGATCTCTTTGAAACTTTCAGTATTTCTCAAAAACTCATTTTGACAGATTGCTATGCAAAGCGTACGGATCGGATTAACGAGTAAATTTCCTCTTTGGAAAGTGGTGGCACAGAGTTCCCCTCGTCGTATGGATACAATAGTAAAATACGACGTACTGATAGGGTTAAAGAGTGTAAAATATGACGTATTGAGATGACATAAATTACTCTCTTACTCTTTGAAAGTTGTATGTCTCTGAGGAGTAACAATGTAAATTCAGTTTACTATGTTGTGTATCTAAATTTCTCATGGAATCTGGTTGATGTTTTTATAACTGTGCACAACATACTAAAATATCAAAAGCATTTCCTCTAATCTACCATTATACCATAACTCCAAACTTTTGGGACTTCATTGTGATCATGCTGAGAGTGAGTGGTTTGAGGACGTCGCTGGTAGGTCCTACTTTTTTTCCTTCCCCCCATTGTTTCTGTCCATCTGTCTTACTTTTTCCACGCACTATATGACCGTTATTGTGTCTATGTGCTTCTCTTTACTGAAACTCAATCTTGCGCAGATGAATGACATTCATGTCCTTTTCCTATACCTTTGTTCACTCATGAGTTTGTGGGTGCTTTTCTTCAAAACAATATGGAACTCACCTGAGTAGTGTTGTACTTCTAGAAGTTCAGAAATATATTATTATTTTTTTGTCTTGCTCTTTGCATGTCAGGTTTGCCATCAACTTGATGTATGGCACGTCTATGGATGATGATGTTGGCCTTCACTTCAACCCGCGTCGTGATCAAGGGGAGGTAATTCTCAACAGCAAGGATGATGGCGACTGGCAGGAAGAGGAAAGACATGATCTGCCACACCCGTTTGTGGAGATGTTACCCTTTCAAGTGGAAATCGTTGTCAAGAAAAACAAGTTCAAGGTCATTGACTTTTACTTGTTTATTTGGAGCATAAATCATTTTTTTTGTGTGTGATAATTTATTGAGTCTGAGTTTTTTCTCCAGACTATATCAAATAAAATAGATATTGACAGCGTACATCCATTTCTTTTCCTTTCCAGTTTTAATATTTGAGTTAGTTTTTATTTTAAGAATGTACTTCTAAGAAGTTATTGCAAATTTTCCAAATTACAATAAAGTAAACCTGTACTGTGGTATAGAAAAATTGTGTTATTATTGAAAATATATATCTTAAGGGGAGGAGCGACCCTTGATTTTGCAGATTTTGGATCAGGCTATGTACATTGGGATGTTGGCTGATTTTTGAAGGTCAACCAGTTCTTTGTCTAAAAATATCATGGAAACAATGGAGAAAGTCTTTATTCTCCTCGTGAATTGCCTTTGAAAACATGAGGATGGATTAATATAGTGAATTTTCACAATTGTTGTCGGTTTTCACAAAATGTACTTTTTGTTCAGTTTTTTACCTACTCCTTCCTTAGTTTTCGTCCTTTTGACATGAAACTTTCAGGAGACATAGTTGGCAAGGCTGCCATCAATGTAACAGAGAAATATTTGTGAAAAAAAAAAAACTTTTCCATTGGCAAGCGACTACGCAACCTAAATTTAGAAGAAGTGTTTTTATTCTTTGGGAAAATTCTCATTTTTTTTTTTCTTTTGCATTTATTGAAAAAAACTTGCTGTTACTCTGATAGGGACTGGTTCAGGTATACTCTCTCCAAATTGGGTCAAATTTGGTTTGTAAAGAAGAAAGCCTTAGGGATTTGAAATTCATTGTTTAGTTTCAAGATGGTGGACGTTTCCATAACAACTGCTGTAGATATACCAAAATAAAATTGCGTATCAAAGGATTTTACTATGCCTAACTTATATGTGTACTTAGATTTGATCTCGGGCAACAAACATAGAAAATGGTTCTCTAGGGTTGCTGCTCCCGTTAAGAAAATAATTTTGTTCACAGTATAGGTCATGTGGATTATTGATTTTTTCACTCTGTTCTGACTATTCTGCTTATGTTTCAGATTTATGTCAATGGCCGCAAACTGACCAGTTTCAGAGCCAGAGGAAATGTCGAAGACATCAAAGGAATCAATGTTCAAGGAGAAGCCTACATCTATGAAGTTAAAATCCTGAGGAGAGTGGTACGTTTCCTTTTATCAGTTATATAACTTATAGGGTATGCCCACAGTGCTGTTTATTGAAATCAAAGGCAAAGCTATATAGCATCATTCTGTGGGGAAATTTCTTGAAAACTTCAAGTTTCCAGTGGAATTTTAATGTCAAACTAATGACGTGTCTGAACTGAACTCATGATCATGGGTCATACTATTGTTACACAGTCACTGGACTGCCAAAATCTCTTTCTACTTACAACTGAAAACTAAATGTTTTTTTTATACTATACTGAGTTTAAGAAGTTTTTGTATACTGTAATTTGTCCCATTTGAAGTTAAAGTGATACAGGTCTCTAGACTAAAGGCAAAGGCTTACTTTGTGCCACACCTGTTTTATTTACTGATCTAAAGCTAACTTTGGTCTATTTTCTTCCTATTCCCCCCAATGTTTTGCTGCATCACAATTAGCACTGACTATGCATCCAACTTGTGTAAATGTTGTCTCTATTGTTACTGATCTCTGCATAGTTTCTGTCTATTTAGAATACTTTGTGGTGGTGCTTTTAATCTTCTCCTGCAGTTTTGTTCTTGCTTTATTAATGTCCTGCATAAAAACTGTACATTGAGATAATCACAAAAACGTTCTCACCATAATATTTCTTATGTCCAGGAGAGACCTTTTGTTGATAAGTTGCCCGGAAACCTTGACCCAGGGTCATGGATTTCCCTGATCGGAACACCCAAAAAGGAGGCAGATTCCTTCGCCATCAACTTGCAGTGTGGGGATGACCCCGAGTACGGGAGTGATGTCGCCTTCCACTTCAACCCTCGATTCAGCGGAGAGGACTCGATCCGCAACACGTTGGAGTGCGGAGACTGGGGCGAGGAGGAGAGAGAACAGCCAAACTTCCCCTTTGAGCCAGAAGACAGATTCGAGATTAACATTTTACGATTGCCCGATGCATATAGGGTAAGTGTTGCTCAAGGAATGCTGATATGGTAAATGTAAAGCTCGTTAAACTTTATTGCTGAGACTTTTCCAGAAACTTTTAAAATTCTAGCTGTTTTGAACATTCTATACTCTGCTCTTGGTGATACAGGAGTCTACAATATCCAGATTTGCACTACAAATTTAAACCAGGTGATAAATTGATTGATTTTTAATGTCAGTTAAATAATTCCATCAGATATGTCTTGTAAACTGGGATCACTGATAGGTCTTTGACTTTGCATTGCTGAAGACTACCCTTTTTCCTCCCCTGAGCATGTCTACTCCATAGTCTTAATGTGATGGGATTAAGACTCTACTTGCTCCCAGTTACCCGCTCATGTTTCATACTCCATCTCTCTCCTCAGGTCTTTGTCAACCAGCAGTTGTACGTCGACTACGCCCACAGGATCAACCCAGATCGCGTCTGCCACCTCATGCTGACTGGAGACTGCAACTTCTTTGAGCCTGAGTTTTATTGAGCTCACTGCCATGCTTGGCAGTTTATTGGTCATAATGGAGGGAACACCTAGGCTTGAACATATCTCAAAAGTTCTATACAAGTAGATATGCTGCTATGTTGCTACTCTCAGGGAAAGCTCAGCATTAGCTCAGAAATATATATGATTAATTAAACCAAAATCTCCCAAGTTTTGTATTCTTGTTGCATATATTGAACTTGTCTTTCAGTAACTTAGTTCTATTTTTAATTATGTAAATCCTAATAAAAGACAAAATGGAACATTGGATAGCATGCTTTTTGGTGTCAATAGTTGAATTTTTTTAGCTCAGTAGTTTCAGTCTTAAAAAAAGGGAATATTTTTTAGTCAGTTAAAAAGAAGTATTTCTGTTTGAAATTCACCTTTTTAGTTGATGTTTTTTGATGTGTTGAAGTCTTTGTGATTTAGCTCGCATTTATGAAATTCCATTAGGACCGAATATCTTTCATTGCATATTTAAAAAAAAATTTGCCTTGCAAAAAAACAAGGCTTATTTATTTGATTCTCTTTTGAGGTCATTCATTGCTCCAAAAGAATTAATATTCCATTGTTCTATACTCTCTATTACTATTACATTCGATTACAACCTGAGACTGAATAGCCTCTATCTTTAAATGAAGAGTACCCTCAGTCCTTTATGTTGTGCTATTTTCTTTTAGAAAAGAACAAATGTTCAAGACTATCAGACATAATTTCATACTTGGCCAAAATTCAGTTGTCGTGTCCTTTTCTACCCTGTGGGATGACAGTTCACTGGAGAAGGCAGGATCACTTGTGCTCTCATGTTCACAGTATGTTATTTATGGTGGGCTCAAAGACTTCTCCTTCAGAGCAGATACAGTGGAATCCTGTTATAACGAGAGGGAGGGGACTGGTGCGAACTGTCCGTAATAGCAGGATTCTCGTTAAAAGGGATCCAGTAATAAATGAAAGGGAAATAGTAAATTAGGCCTAATCTATGAGTTTGGTGTTCTGTTTATAACTTTTTGTATTTCCCCTGATGGTGATTTTGTTCAACTTTCTCTCAAGGTCTTACTTGATCAAAAATCGAATCAGGTTTCTTTCTCTAGCACTAGCAATGTTGACAGCTCGGTGTTGGCGGACAGAAAGAATGGGCTCTGGCTCTAGGCTAACTCGCCCGCTGTGTGTCCCCCACCCCACCCCACCACACCCTGTGGTGCGTTGCGTCTGCTTGCGCATGTCACACATTCACTCCATATAACAGCATTGTGACATCTCCTTCCCGCACCAGAGAAGTGAGAGGCACGGTAGGCTATGCCTAGATAATCTAGACTAGGCGGGCCTATCACGCGATGCGTTCTGCTTGTCTGCGCATGCCACGCCCTCCCCACTCCTTCGCTGCCACCTTCATTGTTGGTTCGCGTGGGCTCTCCCATTTTTTGTTTCGCTGGATCACCAACGACTTTCTCAACTGGCGAGGTTTTAATACTTTTTTCTGGTTAATTGGTCTGTGCGCTGTGCGCAGCAGCAGCAATATTCTGTTATAACCGACTCGTGTGACTGTCTGATGGCGCAACAGCAGTATTTTATTTACTAAGATAAAGAAGGGAAAAAAAGGGGGTTTTAGACTAGTGTCTTTATAATAGACTTCTCGTTATTTCAGGACTCGTTATAAGTGGACTCCACTGTAATTTCTTTTTCCTATGGCTGAAAACGAAGAAAGTCTTCCATCAATATATATAGAAGTCCCTGTTCAGCTCCTTGATTTACTGAAATGAGATTTGACTCTTGTCTTAACTTTTGCATCAGACATTCTCACAAAAGGAGCCACTTTTGTTGTCAGAGTTCTTCTCAGTTGTGAATGATTCCCAGGTCAAGAGAGTTGGAGGCCTTGTGGTGCTTACTTGTGTAAAAGGAATCGTAGGCAGGACTAAGTTAAATCAAAAACTAATAATGTGACACATGCTTGCAAGGTGTACAAAAAAAGTGCCTTTTGCTTTTCATTCAATATTTCATCATTCATACACATTTTAAAATGTTTTTGTAAACTTTAAATGGGTAGTAAGATGCTTTGAAATTAGACTTGTTAATTAAGTCACAACATTAAAATATGTGGACCTTGCATAAGCAACTTCAGACTTCAACTGGAAAATTCTAGCCATTGTGTTTTTCGTGATTGTATTGCTTTTGACTTATTTGTACACAGACATTAGTTTTGTGATATAAACACATGATGTATGGGTATATCTTTGTAATGTGATAAATTTCTGTTCAAAGGGAACAGAAATTAAGTATGATCAGAATAATTATACCTATGTTTTAGAAAATAAAAAACTTTGCCACTGTTATCGAGACATTAACCAACCTTTCTTTGATAGGTTAGATGTGGGTATTATCTTTGGTGGCAAAGTTCAGAACTTCGATCAAATTCACTTCATTAGTACAGCTACCACTGAAAAAAAAAAGAGATTCTTAAACCTGCTTAACAGATAGTAAACAGCCTCAGTTATCCAAATACAAGGTTAGAAATATCTGTGCATCAGAATAGGAGCGTTTACTCGTTTGTTTATTGTGTTTGCTTCTTCTGTCATTTTGAAATATTGGACATATGATGCCAAAGTTAAAAACCTTGTATTTGCTACATGATGTGTATTGGGGAACCATAATATAATAAAATTCATTATTGTAAATCCTTGGTGACTTTTTATTTGAATTCCCTTCCAATGTTCTTTGTGGTAGCCTACCTTTGTTTCCAAATTGTGTTGTTTGCCTTAAGTTTCTTTTCTGTTACTGTTGCTGTAATTGTTGTTTATTTTTCGAGGCGACAAAGACACTCTAGTCATCAAGGGATGAGTGCGTGGATGGCTGGTCAGGCCTATCTGACCCGGATAATTCTGTCACACTGCGGATAGAGGGTAGTGGCAGCAGTTGGAGATCTGTTGACACTGGTCCTCCCGGTAATCCTGTGGCCTGTGCTGCTCAGTTGCAGCAATGACATTGCTTTCACTGATCTCGGCTGTGTCCTTGGGCACAACTGATAGCCACTCATGTCTGTCCGGGGCAACCTGCTTTCATGTTGTGTCGCTGATGTTGAAGGCATTCGGGGGAAGTTTTCAGGCTGTCTTTGAAATACTTCTTCCAGCCTTCAGTAGAGTAGCCTATTTGCTTGTTGTAGTTCGCCAAATATTGTTTTTCTTTTTTTTTGGGGGGGGGGGGTATGTGATGTTCTGGCATCAATGCTGCTGTACGTGACCTACTCAGCATGTGATAGTATTAGAATTGCGAGTTAAATGCCCACTTGTGGTAGCCTATTTATTGAATATCTTCATTTTAACCTGCTTTAAGGTTGTATCACTCTCATCCCGGATTATCCCTAGCAGGCAAGGCTGAAGCAACCCGCCTTGAAAATGGTCTATACAACCCAAAGTGTGTTGATGGATTCTATCATAAGCATAGAGTGTATAAAATTACTCTCAACCAACCGACAATAATGTAGTGTAGTGTGAAAAAAATTAAATAAGCAACGTACATTGGAAACAACCTTGTTATTTAATCTGTGTCTATTACTAACACTGCTGAGTTGACAATGGTGTATGACAAGCCGTAAACGCAACGAGAATGGAAATGGAACAGTAGGCCTACAAGTTAAAACTCAAGAAAGGTCAGAATTTTTGTGTGTTGGAAAGGGTAGACACAAATTAATCTAAGGTTCAGAAACAACCTCTTCTGTTTCTCGATGTTAGTCCGAGCAAACACGAATTATGGTTTGTGTGTGTGTGTGTGTGTGTGTGTGTGTGTGTG